>NW_022729820.1:0-12722 GCF_011630105.1 Anneissia japonica | reverse complement strand
GGGGGGGGGGGTTCAAGGGGTTCGGACGAACCTTCCCCTGTGAAGAAACGTAACAAAATACAACTGGGTCCTGGCTTACAAAAGGCCTCGGTTCATCGATCCATGGAAGAAAGATTACATATCCAACTACTCAATGCTGTTGGAATATAATAATATATTGCCTGTCTTTGATTTTTTTTTCTCCTCTATGATAGAGCCCCATTTCACTTTTGGTTTTTTTTTTTACATTTTTGAACCCCCCTCTTTTAAGTCCTGGATCAGCCCCTGGCGACTTTGATACGTCAAGGAAACTGATCTATACAAAATTAAATCAATCTAATTAAAAACAATGTTGAAATGTCGATATTATATCACAAGGTAAAATTACAGCACTAGGTGAATAAAACATTATTACATTTAAACGTAAAAGAAAAAACGATTGTCTATAGCGCACTATAAAAAAAAAGCCTAATATTATTAGGCATTGAAAATACTACATTTTTACCATAATGTAAATGTTATACTATAAATAAATGTGACATTCGTCGAAATTGCGAATATGAACAAATATTTACAATCGCTTCACGTCGTGGATAAGATGGGTAGACGTCAAAATATATATAGGCCTATAACCTAGAATTATTAAAATTATGATTGAAAACAGGGTAGGGAAAGCGATAAATCCATTTGTTATTGTCTTGAAGCGATTACGTTTACCATTCTACCGATTTCGATTTCTTTGTCGTAATGAATGTGCATTACAACGAGAGCGCTGCAATCTTCGTAAAGCACTTGCACATTCGCGACTGGCAAATAGTGGTGGTGGTGGCTCCTCCTCCCCTCCGCAATCCCCTGGCCATGATGCTTAATGTTAGTTCCTGGGCCAGAAGCGAATCTTCGATAAATGGAAATGATCGTTGGAAAAGGTCTTCAGGGTGTTCTTCAGGTTCCTGTTTGATGATGTCAAAGTCTAAGAAATGTGCCCCGCAATTTTGAAAACCGTCTAATCAGTTGCCACATGCCTGGGAGAGAGGTGGCATTTGTTATTGTGTTCCGTGAAAATATTTGGCAATAATTAGCAACCAGATCTACCCACATCATGTCCACGGCGGTGCGGCGTTGGGCTCTGGGCACGTATTTACCATCGTCAGTAAATCCCCTGTGGAGTTTGGCACGGCTTTTGTTCTTATCTGCCATGTATCGTCTAGAAAGGGCATAACATTTGGGTCTAGAGACAAGGTACCGGTATACATCAGGTTATGTTGCCAACTTTCAAATGATGTAATTGTTTCCTGCCGTCCTTAATCTCCATTGTTTTGGAGTGCGATTATTTATTGATACTTTGTTACTGGAATCTGGTAAATAGAGTTCCTGGTCTCTGGTATAGGCGATACTCCACAACAGCTACCAGAGAGGCTAGAGTTATCAAGCTGATTAGAGGAAAACAGTTGTATTCCCGGCAACAGTTACTCACCGAGTCTATGAAAAATAAACTGGCCTCGCACAGAGGAAAAAAACGATGCCTCACGCAAATAAATGTGGAGAGCAATCGTGGAGAGCAGACGCGTTTTTTTCTCGCTCCGTAGCGTACTAAATATGAATTACAATGACTACACGTGGGAAAACTAGGCAGGTGCAGCAGCTTCTAATACCTAGTGAAGGCAGTACAGATAGTACAACTCCAGAAGAAACAGCCAAATTTTCAAAGGTATTACTCAGAATCTACAACGTGAAAACTGGGACCAAACCGAATTTAAGATTCGAGATGTGCTTGAGAATTACCTGGATTTGGATCGTAATATCGCCATTGAAAGAGCACATCAACCAGGGGTGGCGGGGCGGCCGCCCCCCCCCCCCCCGTCAGAGAGAAAAAGCTCAATTCGTCGGGGAAAAAATTATATGTATTTTCTACATATTAGTAGACTCTAAAATCGGTTAAATAAGCCTTTGAACCCCTAAATTGTCAAAATTTTCGGCGGCTTCGCCCCCGTGACCACTTTCGAAACCTTTTATTCGTAACTTGACCACGCCCACTTTGGTTTCGTCTTGGAAATCTGACCCCTCGTCGGGGCATCGGACCCCCCTCGTCAGGGACCTCGCCCCCACCCCCGTCGGGTAAATCCTGGCGCCACCCCTGACATCAACTAAGGCTGAGAGCTAAAGACAGCCGCATTATAATCAAAGTCACGTATTTAAAGACAAGGAGAATGTGTTGAAACAAGCTTACAAGCTGAAGGGAAAAGGTATCATCATTGCGGAAGACTTCGCCCTAAAAAATAGAAATTAGAGAAATGGTGGTAGTGAAGAGAAGACAACTTCTTAACAAAGGTGATATGGCTAAAGCAAATTAGATATGACGAGCTAGTAAGAACAGATAATGAAGGGATTCAAATCGTTTATATTTACATCTCGAAACCGACCGGGTAATGGAGTAATGGAACAGCGTAAGAACCTTAATTATCGAGGGGACAAATCCCGCCATTTCTACACAGAATAGGAAGTAGGTCAAGGCCCAAAAGTGGGTTTAAAGTGTCTGTCATGGAATGTACATGGGCTTAGTGGAAAGTGGGATGAACTAAAATTTAAGAAGTACTGTATATAGAAAAATTTGATTTAACTGAACTGGTTGAAACGTGGGATAGTATTAAGAACTACGATTTAAATAGTTACAGATCTTACGAATAGTTACAGATCTTACGAATTACCAGAAACATAGAAACTGTGGCAAAGCTTTTGGTGGCTTACTTTTCCTGATAAAAGAGCGCCTTTCTGGACACATTGAACATATCAGTTGCAATGATGATAAATTCCTTTGGTTCAAATTATCTTGACCTGATTGTATAAATGATTATAATTGGGTTAATTTATATAACACCAAGCTCTTCAATGTATAGTGATGAAAATATTTATGATGACTTGGTTTTTACATTGTCTAATTTCAGGTCTTATTATCACAACTTTAATTTCCTAATTTTTTGTGACTTTAATGCTAGGACTGGGTCTCTTTTGGATTCAATCCTTCTGGAGAGTACTGATCATTTGCCGATTAATGATACCGAATATACCCCTTCAATAATAGATAGGGCTAATATGGATGGCGAGTATGGCAGAAACTAATTGTGAGGATAGCAATGGTAATTTTACGTTCATAAATGCTAATGGGAAAATTGTTAACGATTATGTAATTTCATTAACCATTCTATTTGATAACATTACCCATTTTGAAGTTAATAAACGATTGGAATCCGATCACTTTCCTTTGATGTTTAATTTAAATTTTAATTCCAACAAAGTAGATGAAAATGAAGCTGAAATTGCAGGCGATACTTACCCATATCCTAGATACCACTTTGACTATGATTTGTTTTCTTTACCCGTCGGAAGGGACAGGTAGCTGTATTCAGAATACCTTGGCAAACTTAGAGGTCTTGATTAATGAGACCGACATTGACGTTTTTGAACATAGTTTTAATTCACTCTTCCTGCATTTTGTTAAAATTAAGAAACAACAATAATAGTAATAGTGAAAACCATTCTTGGTTTGATATGGAATGTAAGCATGAGTGTCAAGAGGTATACAAACCCCTAAACAGATTTCGCTTTAATAGATCTAACGAGAATTTGACTGCTTTTAAGGATAAGAAAAATCATATACAAAGTTTATTAAACAGAAAAAAATATTTATACAATAAAGCCATTTCAGAAAAGATTGTTCAATCTCTGACAGAAGACAATGCTAAGCGCTTCTCGGCCACCTTTAAAAAGAGAAATCAAATTAAGAATACCATTACGGCTGATGAGTGGTCAGACTATTTCCGAAAACTTTTCAATCCCAGCGAAAGCGGCGAAGCCACTATAATGCAGAATGCTAATGGTGTTGACATATTGAATGAAAATGAACGAGATTATTAAAGACTGCTGAGATACTTAATGGATCTATCACTTCTTATGAAGTCAAAGAAAGTATCAATTGTCAAAAGGCTAATTCGGCTCCGGGGATGAATGGTAATCCCCTGCTTTCTTTAAAAGATGTGGATATGCATTTATCTTAATTTTAACAGCTATTTTAAATATTATCCTAGATTCTGGCAAAATTCCATCCTCTTGGCCTAAAGCAGTTATAATCCGATCCTTATCCCGGGGAAGCATGGCTTAACCGAAGAGTTGGTGATGATGTTTGTTTTTTAAATATTGTTAAACAACGTTCTTTAGATATTGACCAACAATAATGGGGGTCATATGTCAACGAGTCAAATAAGCTAAAAAGTTACTGTTGATTAATATATAATATTGCTTTTGAAAACTACCTTTCTTCTAATCTAAATCCATATTTCAAAAAGATCTTTATTTCGTTTCGCATTTCAAGCCCAACTTAAAAATCGAGAAAGGTAGAAAGTTAAATATTAACTTCAAAGATAGAATTTGCTTTTATAAGGGAATATTGAAGATGAATTTCATTTTCTTCTCAAATGTAAGTTATACATTGATTTAAGAGAAAAAAATACATCCCACGATATTATGTTCGTTTCCATACACAATATAATTGTATTTTCTTAATGAGCTTGCACATTACACTAGTAATACAAAAAATATTCAACTATTTACACCATGTATTTAAGAGGAAAAACGTATAATAGATAATCTTATACAATTAACAATTTAATATTCCACATTGTTCGCTATTATTTTATGATTCTTTATGTATACAAGGGGCAACAGGTACTTACCGAGTGTATGAAAAATAAACTGGCCTAGCACGGAGGGAAAACGATGCCTCACGCAAATAAAGGGACTGCCGTGGGTTCAAATCACGCTGTGATTACGCCAGTATTGGTTAAGATGATATCCACACACAATAATCACAAGATAGACCAGGATGTATACCGCTTTTTAATAACACATTTACACGAGCTTTTTAAGCTTTAGTCACAAATTAACTCACGGACGTACGTCGGTAAACCATTACAGTTAGAGAAGCAAACAGGTCCTTAAAATAAAGAGAAAAAAAAGCAGGCCTACATGGTTCGCGCACAGCGCTCAACCAACATCATCAATCAACCAATGTTGGCGCTTATTACATTCCTATACGCATTACGGTAGATATTACGAATTACCAAGCAATGTACGCCACAGCTACAATCCAACACTACCGTATAGTGTAATAAACGATTCAGACACTTCCTACGTTGATACTGTGTATAGCATACATAATATAGAACGCCGTTCAAGCAACAATTCGATAATGAATCAAGTGAATCGTCGATGATGAATCAAGTGATTCGTCGATGATGAATCAAGTGAATCGTCGATGATGAATCAAGTGATTCGTCGATGATGGATCAAGTAATTCGTCGATGAATCAAGTGAGTTGTCGATGAATCAAGTGATTCGATGATGAATCAAGTGATTCGTCGATGAATCAAGTGATTCGATGATGAATCAAGTGATTCGTCGATGAATCAAGTGATTCGTCGATGAAAGTGATTCGTCGATGAATTTAGGTGTATTTGGTTTTTTGAAAATTATAGAAATAGTTACCACATTCTCAATGCGTTGTAGTAGAGTGCTGGGTAGTACAGAAGTAAGAAACACCTTATTCAAATTACGTTAGTACAGTACAACGAAAAAAGCAGCAGAGAATTCAAAATATTATAAAGTGACAGACCCTCGCTAAAGGCCACCGAAGGCGGCCTTTTAGCGAGTTCAATTTTAGTAAGGACAGAATATTTGTGCCGATTTAACGTCTAGACGCGTCTGGTAGAAATATATTGTAATTCGTTATTTCGAGTTAGTAATTCGTTATTTCGGATTACTAATTCGTTATTTCGAGTTAGTAATTCGTTATTTCGAATTACTAACTCGAAATAACGAATTACTAATTCGAAATTTCGGATTAGTAATCCGAAATAACGAATTACAAACTCGAAATAACGAATTACTAACTCGAAATAACGAATTACTCAGGAGCGAGACGTAGGCCTAGAGAGAGTTGGGACGCGGTGGGATGCCCTAGTTTTCACACGTGAAGGTGGTTTCGAAGTTTGGTGAGTTTTTTTGTTGCTGATAAGTTTCTATTTCAGTGATAATAGTAATTAGGCCTATTTTATTACAATTTCCAGACATTAACACTTTGAAAAGTATACAGAAGGTAGGCATAGTGAGACAATTTTGAAGTAGCCTAGGCCTAGTGCTAGGCCCAGCGACTGCATGTTGAGATAGCGTACGTTACCGTGTCGTCCAAAGCGTATGAGTCAACACGACCCTACATTTACCCTCCCTGCTTTACTTCTCAATTACTACAAAAAAAAACCTCTGAGACAGTTAGTTGCATAATGCAATGGATTTTGGTGATGTAGGCAGCTAGTATGCTGTTGATAATAACCTTCAGAAATTTATATACAATATTTATTTTTTTTCAACTATAGTCCTAGAATAATAATGAGTGCTGAAATATGGCTCAGAAGCTGCATAGCTGTAGTGAACTGTACGAATATATGGAGACTCGAGGAATTGATGCAGAGAACATTAAAAAATGAGGGATGAAAAGGTGAGAACTGATATAGTTTGTTTGTAATGTCTGATAGAATGCTCTTTAGACATTTTTGGTACTATATTTATGATATTTCCAGTTTCCAATAGATCCTTCTTTCAACAATTTATCCAGGCATTCATACCCGCATTCATATGACTTGTGTGTTTGGTACTGTACAATTTAGGCTACATTAACTAGAATTTAAAATAAATTTACCATTCAGTATTATGATGGGCACACTGACTGTTGGTTAATATTGGTCTTGAAATTATTTTACATAGAATATTAAAATCTGCACCATTGAAATAATTCAAACAACTAGCCTGAATATCACTAAAATACAATTTGAAATACAGTATATTATTAAAACAGTACAGTACTATACTTGTCAGAAGAAGGTTACCGATTCATGAAAGGGAGTGATGTCAATAATGCTGCTGCGATTGAAGCTGTTGATGACAATGACCTAAAATCTCTACTCAAGGCTCTTGAAAGCTGTATCTCAGAGACTGAATTTCAAAACTTCATCGAACATCATGCAGATACCATTGCACAGTATGGCTATTCCAGAATATATACATCAAATATATCTGGAAAAGATAATATTGTAGTCTCCCTTCTAAAGCAACACTTTCTTTATGGTGTCTATGCAGAAATTCAAGGGAATGAATGAAATCGGCACATTTGGTGACCTGGTCAGAAGTAATGAATATGTTTTTTCTTCCTTTTTAAATAGTAAAGTAAAGAAGCTAACAGTGGATGAGTTCAAGTCAATCTACCAGTACTGTTTTTCAGAAGAAGGGTCAAACAACAGAGCTAAGGAAGACAGTACCATCTACAGTTTTGAGTTGTTTTTGCAAGATTTGGAGGAAAATGAAGCTGGTGGATTGTTACTTAAAGATATACTTATCTTTATTACTGGGTGTGAATACATTCCACCACTAGGTTTTGTTCAGCCAATCAGAATTTTGTTTTACAGTTCCGAGGGAAATACCATGCGTCGCCCATGGTCATCTACCTGTGCACTAACATTGAGCCTTCCCGGGGGTATTGATGAACCATCCTATTTCAAAAGCCTCATGACAGAATCACTGACAGATTGCCACGGGTTTGGTAATGTTTAAGTAAACAAGGAGTTAGAGTTATCATGTTGTTATTTTGGTGTTGACCTGGTGTTACAGTTTTGATTGGAGTTCAAAAAGTTGAAATCGAAAGCAATTACATTATTGTTAATCACTGTAAGATGATATTACTCAGTGAAATTTTAAATTATGAACACAAATTGTTGTTATTGTTGGTGTTGACCAGATGTTAGTTTTGATTGGAATTCAAAAAATTGAAATCAAAAGCAATGACAGTATTGTTAATCACTGTAAGATGATTTCACTCAGTGAAACTTAATTATGAACTCAAATTGTAAGTATGTTAGTACAGTATTTCAATATACAATAGTTGATATTGAGAAAAAGTTTTGTTTACTAATACTAACATTATATACACTTTGGAATTTGTTAAATAAAGGAATAATTTGTATTAATCATGTGTACAAGCATTTTAATATATTTATCCTGATTAGATATTGTAAATAAACCATTTCTAATTTAAAAAATGTAATTTTGTTAGTCCATATAAGTATATTAGTATTTCCACTCGAGAAAAAGTTTTGTTTACTGAAATTTATAATTTGGTTAAATTATGTCCATTTTAATTTTCACTTTTTTAATTTATTGCTTATTACTATACATGCGTATGTACAATAAGAAACTAAAAGTATATGATAGTTGAATTGGAAATTTGTAATTAGGAATGAAGGAGTAATTTATATTTGTCAAGTGTGCAAGCATTTTAAGATATTTATCCTGATTAGGTATTGTAAATAAATCATTTCTGATTATATAACAACAACATGTAGGCCAACTTTTATCACTAGCCTATAATTCATACAGTTTACACTGTACTTAATAGTCATTTTGTACAATATACCACTCCACATAACAATACACTATGTGTAAATTGCATTATTTTATAAGTTGATGTTTAAGTTAAACAGAAATAAAATGATATGCTGCATTAAATTTACATGTAGTGCCAATAGTTACGACTGTTAATAAAGTTATGTTAACAGTTTAAGCTGAGGTCACTCTAATTTACATATAATGTACTGTCTAAAAAAGATTAAAAAAATCACAAGTTCTTGAATCTGCTTCAAAATGATATATTTATTTAAAAAGTACTGTCGACCATAGGTCATCATCAGGTACTCATAAAATGTGTTGCAACACAATGATACAGTATACTCTATAGGGAACAGGATTATATATAAAAAGAAAAAAAGGAATTTGATAATATGAAGGATTGGTGGGGAGCAGGTAACAATTAAAAAATAGCATAATAATTACAAAATAACAGGATAGTATAACAAAAGATAAGGCAATTAAGTATGAATAATCGAACTACCAGGATAATCATCTTAAATATTATTATTTGTTATAATTCTAATGATCGTTACTATTTTGCAATGAAACTAAAATAAATAATCTGTTGTATAGTGTTTTTTACAGAAGAAAATCCAATTACGGGAACAATTTCAGTTTACCAGTGTATCCCCCTTAATATGGGTTCTCTCTCTTTATAGTTATTTTGCTCATAAATTTATGATGTATTAAAAGCTTAATTTTATAATTTTTATATTCTGAATATGCTATTTTTAAAGTATTTAAAGATTCAGCTATCAATGTTCAAATTTATTGTGTTCATTTGTAGTTAACTCGGTTTCAGTAATTTTGAAAGGAACACATGAATCATGCTGTCATAATAGCGTTGATACAAATAAAAAGAACTAACATAATTGTCCATTTAATATTGGCATGTATTTAATAATCTATTCATTATTTACTACAGTGAGAAAAGAAAGAAAAACAGTATTTACACAGGATCTCAATAAATAGCTATTAGTATGGTGATTATGTCTTGCTGAGCTATACTGGAAAAAAAGTATAGTTTATCATACATTTTAGTTTACTGTATAATGTCTGTTTTTGCATTATTAATAAAAAATATTTTCATTAAAATCGAGACAGCTAAAAATAATTATAGGCCTATGTTTTTCTTTAATTTTTTTATGTATAAACTTAAATCTTTTTTTGTTGCAGTAATTGTTGTTGTACCTGTTACTGTACACACGGTTTATTGAGAAAAAAACAAACCAGCTTCATTCTCAAAGTAATTCAGTTATTGCAATTCGTAAAACATTATACAAATACAGACTCTCTTCAGGATTATTTGGTTGAGACAGTTGTCTTTCTCTCATTAATATCGAACAAAGATTAAACACATCCTTGTCACATGTGTACTGGCTCTTGAAAATGCACTCAGTTTTGTATATTTCTATCTCATCCATTTGTAACGGTACAATAAATTGTTGTCCTCCGTATATAACTCTGGTGATGTGTACATTAACATTGGACGACCAAATGGACCGTCTCTATTTCTCGAGGGTGCTATACAGTGAGCATTCCACTCTCTTACCACATTGTTGAACTCATCCTAATAAACCAAAAATAAATGAAAAAAAATAAAGTTAGGAAATTGTATTTACAAATAAAATGAAATGGAAATTGTACAGGTAGTAGAATATGACGATAGAAAATATGACAAAAAATACAATTTTACCTCCGCTGAAATTTTAGACTTTGTTTTAATGTGCATGAGGGTTTTGATGGTTTACTGGTCCAAATGAATAGTGAAAAATGTCCCATTTGAAAAATAAATGACACTCTTAAGTGCTGCTCTCCTAATTTGAATATTCGCCTTTACCAAGTATTCACGGAAGTGCCTTATATGCAAAGTTGTTTAATTTTACCTCTCTCGTTTAGTCTCAGTTTGCATCAGCTTCCATTAGCACTCCCTTAATTAGAGTAGTTTTCATAAGCACCCCCGGAAGCTTCCAGTTGTATAAGTGCCCCTCAAATAGTTATTCGCAGGAGTGCGGTTATAACTTTTCCACACTCTAAAATGGCATTTTGTTAAAAAAAGTTTGTACTGTATTATGACAATGAAAATGAAGAATACCTGAATTAGATTCAAAAAACAAAACTGAACCAATGACTTGTCCAAAAGACCTCCATCAAACCGTGCATCTTCTTTTAATTGAGAAAACAATTCCATCCAGTACTGAGTGCAATGCCTTCGAAGCATACTCCACAAGCATTCTATGCGCTGGTTGTGCTGGCTCGTGCCCTGGACAAAACTAGCAACTGGGTCTTGATTATCTCTTCTAAGAAACTGCTGCAGCTGCCCAACTACAGAGTTTTCTGTTCCATGGTCCGATCTAAGTACCCTCGGACACCCAACTTTGTTTCTAACAGTGTTCATGTAATACCCTGCAATTACTCTGGGATCACTACTGGTCTTGTATGCCTCTAGCCACATAACATTCCTAGAAAACCCATCAATACATCCATTGACACAGATGCCATATGGTTTCAATTTATCATAAGAGTCAATGTGCCATATATAATTAGGTCCTCTCACGCGATATGTCCGTCTTTGAAGCCGTCTTCTTGATCTTAGTTCAACCCCATGAGGATCTAAAAGTTTCAAAACTAGGCGTATAGTTTCTTTGTCGATATTAATACCATTCTGAATACATTTTAAATGCATCCACCTATAACCGTGTAGGTTCTCTGACGTTTGGAGTTGCTGCTCAATAAATAAAGCTATCTCAAGTATGTCTGTATGATTTTTTCGTCGATATAAGTCAAGTCTGCGTAGTATTCTGTGAAGAGTCCTCTTGCTTATGGAAATCCCATGATTTGAAAGTAGAAGCGCAATTATTTCTGTATAATTTAAACCAAGGTTGAAATAGACTTTAACCAGACTTTGGCACTCATTAAAAGGCATTTTGAGTGACTTGCAAATACTGCCAATTTCATCTAAACCCCTATAACAAAAACAGAATGAATGATGAACAAGATAAGGCTATTTTAACAGCTTTAATGTGACCTTGTGGGTAGTTGTTCATTAATAAATTGTAAACAAAAGTTGTACTACTGTATCTATACATTTAAAACATCAGTTCTCAAACTATCAGTTCTCACCTTTTCATCCCTCATTTTTGTTATGTTCTCTGCATCAATTCCTCGAGTCTCCATATATTCGTACAGTTCACTACAACTATGCAGCTTCTGAGCCATATTTCAGCACTCCTTTTTATTCTAGGCCTATTGTTGAAAAAAATAGATATTGTATATAAATTTCTGAAGGTTATTATCAACAGCATACTAGCTGCCTACATCATCAAAATCCATTGCATTATGCAACTAACTGTCTCAGAGGTTTTTGTAGTAATTGAGAAGTAAAGCAGGGAGGGTAAATGTAGGGTCGTGTTGACTCGTACGCTTTGGACGACACAGTAACGTACGCTATCTCAACATGCAGTCCCTGGGCCTAGCACTAGGCCTAGGCTACTTCAAAATTGTCTCTGCCTACCTTCTGTATACTTTTCAAAGTTTTACTGTCTGGAAATTGTAATAAAATAGGCCTAATTACTATTATCACTGAAATAGAAACTTATCAGCAACAAAAAAACTCACCAAACTTCGAAACTACCTTCACGTGTGAAAACTAGGGCATCCACCGCGTCCCAATCTCTCTCTCTAGGCCTACGTACTCGCTCCTGAGTAATTCGTTACTTCGAGTTAGTAATTCGTTATTTCGGATTACTAACTCGAAATAACGAATTAGTAATCCGAAATAACGAATTACTAACTCGAAATAACGAATTACTAATTCTAAATTTCGGATTAGTAATCCGAAATAACGAATTACTAATCCGAAATTTCGAATTAGTAATTCGTTATTTCGGATTAGTAATCCGAAAAAACGAATTACTAATTCGAAATAACGAATTAATTAATTCGAAATTTCGGATTAGTAATCCGAAATAACGGATTACTAATTCGAAATAACGAATTACTAATTCGAAATTTCGGATTAGTAATCCGAAATAACAGAATACTAATTCAAAATAACGAATTACTAATTCGAAATTTCGGATTAGTAATTCGTTGATTACTAATCCGAAATTTCGAATTAGTAATTCGTTATTTCGAATTAGTAATCCGAAAAAACGAATTACTAATTCAAAATAACGAATTACTTAATTCGAAATTTCGGATTAGTAATTCGAAATAACGGATTACTAATTCGA
>NW_022729819.1:0-598 GCF_011630105.1 Anneissia japonica | reverse complement strand
ATGATCATCATACATTGTTATTGTCATCATTTTATTATTTTTACATTATTTATCTAGATGATAATCATAAAATATTGATTAAAATCATCAATGATTTATATTCTGTAAGTAACTACTATTATCAGTATCATCAACATTGTATTACTGTAGGCTCTGTATCATTCTCCTTTTTCAAGTTGCAGTTTAAAACTTGAATTCATTTTGATTATATTGTGACAAATTAGCTAGGACAATCTACCCACATCCAAGTGATTTATTGGTTGTGATGATACACAAATATTTTTGGAATGGTTTCAAAACAGCTGAGAATCTGTGTGAAATACAGCATACAGGATAGTACATAATATTATGCTGTTATGAATACTGTAGGTGTTGAAGTCTGAGCATTTCACTTTTGATGAAAATGTCAAAGTAATAATAATATAATTTCCAATTCATTGCGATCTGAGTGTTTTCTTATTACCAATATTTTAACACAATTGATGGTGCTTAAAAAGCATTGAATTTGTTTTTCCCCCTGAAATATTGTAGCCTTTTTTTTAAAATCATTAAATTTGTTTTTTGTAACTTTTTAAAACATCAATAAAAAGAAAAAAAA
>NW_022729818.1:0-1970 GCF_011630105.1 Anneissia japonica | reverse complement strand
ATAAAACTGATTGGTATCCTTTGCTGCTTTTACAGGGCAAGGGTTGAAAGATTGAATGAAAGAGATGTTGAAACCATGGAAGGGGATGATTCCTGCTCTCAGCTTTCTACGGTTTACAATGATTGTAATGATATGGACAGCACTCAAATGTATATGATAACGATATACACATTGGAGATTTTGATGATGATAACAACATAGATGATTATTATGAAGATGATGATTGGTGAAAGACATTTTAATGAGCTTAACAGAAATTGAAGGAAGATATTTAACAAATATAGATTATTATTTCCATTCAGAATTCTTGTAGAAATTTGTCAGAAACTTTTGAATTTCAAAGCCCAGTTTCTTTGGAGGAAAAATATATGTTTTACAAAATGATTTTCTATGGCCCTTTTCTGCACCTCTTTCTCCCCCCCCCCTTGTTTTTAATATTAAAGACAGGCTCCGGAGGAAAAAAAATTGTTGATATATTTTACAACTTATTTTTATAAGACACAAAAAAAGGTGTTTGAGGAAAAACGGTTAATGAGATACAGATTTATAAATACCGGTACTTATAAATTGAAAAGGGGCGTAACCATCATTTTCCACCTTGTGTTCCTCTGGAGCCTGGCTTTAATCTATAATATATTAGCTGTTGCCGATTATTTATTCAGTGTCTTAAAAAGTCCATTTGTATAACATATCAAATCCAGAGCCTGGCCTTTAAGAAATACATTATATTTATCTACAAGCATAAATTTCCTACTACAGAGACACTGAGTTGTGAGCTTCCTGTGTTTTTTTTAAATTATTATTATTATTGATATTGAATGTTAATAACTTAAAATCTTCTTTACTTACTTTAAATTATGGTTTCTTTTTTATTTATTTTTTTTCACAAGACACTACATCTATGAGCTAAATCACACATATTATGTTGTCGGTTTAGGGTCGCCTTAAAACGACCATTCTGTTTACAGATAGTTTTTTGAGTGGGCTTAGGATCGCATTGCGAGTGTTCACATTTCATATTTGCGCCGGGTCAATGAATTGCAGAACAAGAAATTCGAGGCATACCGCCTTAATTTGCCTCTTTACTTGATTGGCTGTACAATTAAAGCATTCCTCTGCCATCCTCCCACTTACCTCCCTATACACCACAGTATTTTTGAAACTCCCCCATTCATTTGCTGTTGTATTTCCTCCATTTACAAGCTAAAATACACCAACCCGGGCACTTTACCATTTACTTCCCCTTGAAGAATTTGGCAAAATTTTTTCCTGTACAATTTTGTGTGAGAAATTGTATTACTACCAAGAAGAGCTTCGCAACCCAGGTTCAGTTTACCTTCAAATATGAAAATGAGTTGGCCCAGGTTTCGAATTGCGTGACCATGGCCAACTTTAAAGTCAGAAAAAATTTAGGTCGCCTGTGGGCGGATTTAAAATTTATTGATTGTTCACACTTAAGAAAAGGTGGCCATGAGAAGGTATCCCTAATTGTTAAGGGTGATTGGGCTGTATGACCATGACTATCAGTCAAAACACAAAAAAACACCTCAAAAATATATATTAAAAAAAAGCTCATTTAAAAAAATCAAGTAAAATATTAGCTTACACCAAGAAACAGATCGAGAAAAAAAAAATAGGTTTTTTTTTTTTGTTTTTTTTTTCTGTTTCTTAGTGGATCGTATTAAGTTATTTGGTGTAAGGTAAAAATCGCCTCCGAAGAGTGGCCCCGAAAAAATGGCCTGGTAAAAGTGGCACCAAATGACAGGTCATTGTGACAATATTTTATTTTGTTTGCTCAAAATTCTATAGCAACGCTGGCAGGGGAAAATGTGCCCCAACCCCATTTTGACACAAATTTTCTAAAATTTAGTGCATAGGTATCAGTGTTGTGTTACTCAAATATTCTGAGACTGTTGTACCAAGGGCTGTAGCCACGAGAATTGAACTGGTCAAGTTTCGGTGGAAGTGAG
>NW_022729817.1:0-558 GCF_011630105.1 Anneissia japonica | reverse complement strand
AATATTTTATATAATATATAAAAAATTATATAATATATAAAAAATTATATATTATATAAAATAATATATAAATATATAACGTAAAAAGCCATGTTATTTTTGCTAAATAATAAGTTAACAGATGGCGCCTCATATCTACGTACCTCTAACGAGAGAAAGAGGGGGAGAGATGGCGATTGAAAAAGTAAAGGGATAGACTAAAAATAGAGTGAGAAAAGAAAGATTACATATTATAGTGAAACTTCAGTTGAGATAGGCTAAAAAAAGGAGTGAAACTTAAGATCGAGTTTCTCAAATTTTTCACTATTTTAAGAATAAAACTCGCTCTTTAAAGTTTTTTTTTCTCTCGAGAAAGAGTGAAATTGAAAGTCCTCTAGTCGCTGTTTAGATTGAACTTTATTTTTTAGTGCAGTGGCGTACCTAAAAGTCTTGAAATGGGGGTACTAATGGGGGAGAAGGTGGTGGGTGGGGGATCGATGATCGGTTGAGTGGAGCTAATTCGCAAAATAAGGTAATTTTAGGTGATTTTTAACTACTTGACGTGATTTTTGTTGGGGG
>NW_022729816.1:0-1170 GCF_011630105.1 Anneissia japonica | reverse complement strand
GTGAAGTGGTAGTGCGTTCCAGAGTGTGGCTGCAGCAAATGAAAATGATCTGTGTCCGAAGGTCTAAGTGTTGGTGCGAGGGACAGAAATTAAATTGAGATCAGATGAACGTAGGGAACGGCCAGGCACATATTTGGGAAGAAGTTGATTAATGTATGCGGGTTGATTGAGAGTCAGTGACTTATAAGTCAGTAAAAGGATTTTATATTGAATTCTGGCATCAATTTGCAACCAATAATTTTTGAACAGCTTCAATATGTAGATTTTAAGAACACTGATTTATTAATAACTGATATTTCTGCCACTCCTGTGGCCTTCATCAGCGAGAATAATGAAAACATCATGAATCGTTATTATAGGCTATCTTGTAAGAAAAAGGTGACCAGAGAGCTAATAAGTAATACTCATAAAACTGTAAAATGATAGGCCTCATACTAAATATCTACTATAATCAAGAACCAATTGAGGGTGTTAATTGCAGAGACCCGTCAAATAAGCTATCTTGTGAACGTGGCTTGTATTGGCCAGCACAATAAAAAATAAGATGGTTATTTCAGAGAAATGGATCATATAAACGTCTGTAATTGAGCCTGCTGGATGTAGGCCTAATAATTCCTTTATTCTCGCTGATGAAGGCCATAAATAATAATTATTATTATTATTTGTATCCTCTTGCATAGGCATAGGAATCAGGCCTTTCGGCTTTAAAGTGGCTATTTAAATCCATTTTCTCTCTCAAGATTATCAACTTTTCTTTGACAAAATACTTCTGCAAGCACATGTCGTGTCATGATTTGTCTATATATGGTCATGAAGTGATGTCATCATGACTACATTTACATTATATATCTTTAAAAAGTACTGCAATAAACCTACATAAATCATACCAGGTAGTGAGTGAGTAGGAAATCCATAGGCCTACAGAATAGTTATTTCTATTTTTATATATTTATATATAAAATATAAACAACATAGCATAAATGTACTCATCAACATGATCATTCACATCTTCAAATAATGATAAAATAATTTGCATTAAAAAATCAATAATAGGCCTACAAGAATCATTAATACAAATATATACTGTATTAGAAAAAGTATTTACTTACTATAATAATAATAATAATAATAATAATAATAATAATAATAATAATAATAATAATAATAATA
>NW_022729815.1:0-673 GCF_011630105.1 Anneissia japonica | reverse complement strand
ACGATTGAGTTTGCTAAGTATCTGAAGCTCGAAATTCTGCTAACATGGTGGCAACAATGATATATTTGTGATCTTGTCTCTGTGAAACTTTCTATTGAACATGTTACTTGCTTGATTTACACTTTTCTCCTTAACTCCAAGCAGCAGTAAGACATACTCTTGTTCTTCATACACCTTTTGTGACAGAACATCTAAAACTCCGAAGTTGCTGAAAGTTTCCTTTACGAAAGAAAGCCGGGGTGTAATTGTCTGATGTCTCGAAAAAGGGAACGGATGATTGCTATGCCTTGGTTGTTATTCGTATGCTTTGCATAAAGGAAGACTTTCGTGTCGGCTTCTTTGTGGTGGTTCTACACCAGATTGTAAAACCCCAGGTTGCCGACTGCCCGATTTTCGAGTTCATTTTGCCAAATCACAGTTTGCCGAATGCCAGTTTTCTGAATCAATAATTACGAATCCCAGTTTCTTGAAACCCAGTTTGCCCTGAAACCCTCTTTGTCGAAAATAAAATAAAAGCAGTATGTAAAACAGTAAACACAGCATAACATTTATGTTGGAACACTCTCTTACTATGTATTTGTATAAGAAATAGCGGCTTATTGTAGTTAAATGATTCTTTTTGTTTTAATATGTAAATCAATTGGCTATCAGCAAATAAAAGTCAATTTAATAG
>NW_022729814.1:451-759 GCF_011630105.1 Anneissia japonica | reverse complement strand
GAAGCATAGCGAGGGCGTACATAGTCGAAGAATCCGAACGAAATCCGTACTGCGTCGCACTCGATTGGTTGGCGGAGAGCATTCCGTTCGGAGTGAGAGCGAAGGACATCGTCCCTCGAAACGCGAGCGATCCCCGAGAGGCGATATCCTCGGTGTTCGAAGAGGGTACCGTGAACTGGAGACGCATCGTCGTCTCCTTAGTGATCGCTCGCGAGCTTTCGCGTTCGAACACGTTCGAGAAGAAGGCAGTTGCACGCGCAGTCGGAGTCCTTCTCGACGACAGATGTGGAGATTGGGTCAGACGGGAA
>NW_022729814.1:0-383 GCF_011630105.1 Anneissia japonica | reverse complement strand
AAAAAAGACGTCGATCCATTTCGGAATGTCGTCTCGACGTCGCAGACAATCGTCGGAAGACGAACAGGAAGACGAACGTCGTCTCCCTCCCGTGCCAGTAAAGGTGAAGA
Source organism: Anneissia japonica (assembly GCF_011630105.1). Classification (NCBI taxonomy): domain Eukaryota; kingdom Metazoa; phylum Echinodermata; class Crinoidea; order Comatulida; family Comatulidae; genus Anneissia; species Anneissia japonica. The sequence continues at coordinate 273 of NW_022729814.1, read as the reverse complement.
AGAAGTCGAATATCGTATAGATAAGTTCCGAAGAAGACGAATCGGACAACCAACCGGGAACGTCGAGGTCGGGAGGCTCTTCCTCGGCAAGAGACGGCAACGGAGCCTCTTCGTCGAGAATGGCCGTTGGCGCCTCCAGCGACCGCGATAAGTCTTCCGGTTCGAGAAACTTTGCTGCCAAATCTTCGAGAAACTTTGCTGCCAAATTTTCGAGAAACTTTGCAGTCAAATCTTCGAGAAACGGTGTCCCACGCAAACCGTTCTCGTCGAGGA
>NW_022729813.1:0-782 GCF_011630105.1 Anneissia japonica | reverse complement strand
CATACATACATACATACATACACAAAGATGCGAACCACTAAGTGTTGATGTGGATAGAAATTTGGACACCCCACACCTCTTCCCCCCACACTTTTCAGGAAAAAATCCTCCCATCTTGGTTCATTCTTTGGTAGGGCGATTATATGTAGTCATGGAGCTATAAAATTATATGTAATTTTGTATAATCATGGTAAAGTGCATGATTACTCTTGTGTTAAATAATAATAATAATAACAATTATTATTATTATTATTATTATTATTATCATTACTATATTTATTATTATTATTATTATCATTACTACTATTATTATTACTGTTATTATTATTATTACACTGTATTACTATTATTATTACAGTTATTATTATTATCATTATTATTATTATTATTACACTGTATTACTATTATTATTACAGTTATTATTATTATTATCATTATTATTATTAATACACTGTATTACTATTATTATTACTGTTATTATTATTATTATTTCACTGTATTACTATTATTATTACTGTTATTATTATTATTATCATTATTATTATTATTACACTGTATTACTATTATTATTACTGTTATTATTATTATTACACTGTATTACTATTATTATTACTGTTATTATTATTATTATCATTATTATTATTATTACACTGTATTATTATTATTATTACACTGTATTACTATTATTATTACTGTTATTATTATTATTATCATTATTATTATTATTACTGTTATTATTATTATCATTATTATTATTATTATTACACTGTATTACTATTATT
>NW_022729812.1:0-697 GCF_011630105.1 Anneissia japonica | reverse complement strand
GCTCTTCTCTTAATTTGAAAATAACTGTCACCATGTTTCATTTGATCAAACGCCCCGAGAAACGCACTTTTCCTTACTCTCTGTGCTTTCCCCAGAAGGCGTATATTTTTTTGTAGTTAGGCCTAGGTAATTATGCAAAACCCAGACCTAACTAAAAAATAAAAATTGCCACAGTATGTAACTCAAATTAAAATATCACTTTTTTACTCGTGCAGCTCAATCAAATATTATGTCATTTTAAACGACCCATTAGTATTAGCATGGTAACATCAATGTATTTTAAAAAATTAGACAGCGACGTTCTCTCAGATCAGATCAGAAGTTGTTGATGACCTTTTGACCTGAATTCTGCAATATGAGATTTTCGGGTCGATTCAGTCGAGTGGCCGTAAATATATGTAAATATTTCGTACGGGAAAAAAATCGCGTACTGGATATCAGCGCATGCTGTACCATGTCATACAGGGTGGGTTTCCTAGATTAGGTAGCATACTGGTTGTCAGCGCATGCCGTACCGCATGTAAATTACAAGGTTCTTTTCCATGCATTGCACTGCTGTTCAGCGCATGCTGTGACACCTGTTAAATGCAATTTTAAGGCTTAGTTAATGAATTCTGTGACCCACCGATCCAGGCTACCTGGCATTCGCACAAAAATGTCAATACTATTTTATGGTAACATAAAATGATTGTCGGCA
>NW_022729811.1:0-1141 GCF_011630105.1 Anneissia japonica | reverse complement strand
AGTCAATCCGAGATGGCCCGAGTGAAGTTTCATGCAAATGTTTCGTACGGAAAAAAAAATCGCTCACAGGTTATGCCCACACTTTCGCAAGGGACACCCAAGCTATTTTTGTTATTATACCCTCACGGAAGACAAATCCACTGAAAAAAAAAGTTATAGCCTCTCCACGGTCACGGAATTGCCAGAAATGACCCAACTAATAGGTATTTTGAAGAAGGCCTAAAATAAAACAAAAAGGTTTTAATACTTGCTGAAGTACATGGTTTTTTTCATTTAGATCTCCATTAACTCCATGCGACGTTTTTTTCTGTTGTATGAGTAGTCATATTGAGGTGCGATATCCCCGACAGTTGGCAATGCAGCAATGTACCCTTTGAATGCAAATTGAAGACAAGTGAAGATATAAAGGCAGCCGACTGTCGATTACATAACGACTGTCTAACTTTCCACAAAAACATGAGGCCTAAAAGCTAGGCCTAGTTCAGTACAGTAGTTACTGCGATGCGAGGGTGGTAGATCGTTCAGTCAGTGATATCGTGTTATCGTCTAATACGTTTTAATAATGTGTGTAAAATTTAAGAATGCACCGCGTGGGTCGGTTTTTTTGTTATGCGGTAGTAGTATACATAGCAGAGTGACAGCAGCAATCTAAGCCTAGCCTAGGGCCTAGATAGTATACGTTCTTGATCATCGTAATGAAAACTTCGGGTGACAGACGATTGGGCCTAACTGGTGTGGACGATCGGACCCAAGATAGCTTCAAATAAATTGTAGTCCTAGTAGGGCAATGCCACCACCCCACTCCTGATATCGTTCCAAACTACTCTAAAATGAAATTACTGTATACCTAGCTAGGCCTAGGCCCTATGCCTACAAAATTTTTTCAAAGAAATTTGCTAAAAATATTACTGTATTTTGCCTGTCGAATTACATTAATGTGGTCTAAAATCACTATTTTGGGCCATAAAGACTCCCCTTGTATTTTTCAACCTCCACACAAATTTGACCCAACATATATTATATATATATAATATATATTATTATTATTATTATTATTATTATTATTATTATTATTATTATTTATGTATATGTATATATATGTGTATATGTATATATATTATTTATGTATATATATTATTTA
>NW_022729810.1:0-1206 GCF_011630105.1 Anneissia japonica | reverse complement strand
ACTCAATGAAAAAGACGATGAGATGTCAACGACTTGGTAGACTTAGAACACAAATTTTATTTAAAACATGAATATTTCAACCCGTCCTCGGGTCTTCTTAAGCATGTGTGAAAAAGAAAATATAAGTTGGCTATTACAATAATTATGATAAAAAGTAAAGTATAATATGATTGGTCGACATTTTAATAGAATATAATGAACATACAAAAGTGTAAAATACAAAAACAACATTTTTAATCTGATAAATGTATATGCTCCAAATAATTATAAAGAAAGAACACTTTTTTTAAAGAAAAAATCGATGCTCTTTGTTATGAAAAAGATGCATGCATTATAATGGGTGGTGATATGAATTGCGTCTTGCAACGAAAACTTGACCAGAGAAACAGCAAAGATAACTATGATAATTCACCGTTAGTTTTAAAACACTGCATGAAGAAACATAATCTTATTGATATTTGGAGACTTCGAAACAAAAATAAAACCCAATTTACATGGAGGCGGAAAAATACTTATCGAAGGTTAGACTGCTGGTGTATATCCAGCACACTCCACAAAAATGGTGATGTATTTCATAGTGACATAAGGCCTTCTCTTTTTACCGACCACCAAGCAATTTCTCTCAGAATTCGAAATGACCAAGAAAAAAGAGGTCCTGGTTTTTGGAAAATGAACAGTAGTTTTTTTAACGATGAAAAATACGTTACACACATGATACAAATAATCAAAAACGTAAAAAAAATGTTTAAAATCTCAATCCTGATTTGCTCTGGGAATATTTAAAAGTTAAAATTAAGGAATTCTCAATCAATTATGGATTGAAAAAAAAAGCAGAAAAAAAAAAAAGAAGTCTTAACCAAAGACATTGAAGAACTGACCAATACACTAGACCTTACATACGACGAACAAACAGAATGGAAACTTAATATTAAAAAGAAAGAATTAGACCGTATATATTCTTTCGAAGCAAAAGGCGCACAAGTTAGAAGCCGTCTTCAATGGTTTGAAGAAGGAGAAAAGAATACTAAATTCTTTATGGGTTTAGAAAAGAATAATGCAAAAAGAAAACATATTACATCCTTAAAAAAAACAATGGTAAATATACATCAGACACAGATGAAATCCTCAAAGAACAAGTTACCTTTTATAAACACTTATACAGAAATAAAAATTTATCTGGGTCAACAATTAACGAATACCTCCAAA
>NW_022729809.1:0-1160 GCF_011630105.1 Anneissia japonica | reverse complement strand
TTTATTCGATAGTTGTGTATGACAACTATGTGTTATTTTATTTCTTGTACCTTTTTATGATTATTTGTGATTGAACTGTTACTATGAGAGATATTATGATTATTATACTTTGATAATCATGTTAGACAGCACCTTTATTTGCTATTCTTACATTAGCAAATAATTTCATTTTGATTTAATGATTCTTTCATTTTATGTTTTCTGTAAGGCTGTAAGCCAGTTAAATCATTATCAGTTACTTTAATGGAACTTATGTTATTATCACCGTGCACCGGTTTATTGGTGTATTGGTTATTAATTATTACTGTTACTTGGTAATTTTAAGCCAATGGTTTCTTAGAAGTTCAATGCCATAATTAATGCTAGATAATGAACCAATTGGTCAGTTGTGGTTGCACCTCACAATGGCTGTACATTCATGGTTGCTATTATTGTTTTATGCTAACTAACTATTATTTCTTTGACTGTTGATATGATTATATGGATCTCATAATTAATACTACTTTACTTTATTTTACTAGCTTGATGTTTGCTGGCGTCAAGTTGGGGGTTAAGATATAGTTTGGTATAATTTCCTAGTTCCTATTCGAAATAAATAACTTGTCGTTGAAGTCAACATCATCTCTCTGATTCTCCTGTGTTTACATTAATGCTTGCAATTTCTAATTGAGTCCATCTACTATATGTTTGTGACCCTAGTCTGATAGAAACCCACCATAACATCTATCAATAAAAGTCACCTGCTAACCTGATAGTAACCCAGTGGAATATTTGTAAGATTAATCATTCACAATACACGATAATGCAAAAAATTACATTTTTGGGTTTATAATGGCTACCGTTCAAGGGGTGGATTCATCAAACTTCCTTAACTAATTAACAAAACAAAATCAGCTAAAACTTGTCTTAAACACTTAAAAAACCCATGCCATGTCTTTTAAGATATAGAAATGAGGTATTGTATGATTTAGCTTGAAAAAACTTTGCGAGAAATAACTTCAGCTACCCGTATTTCTCGACTGAGACGTCAGTGGTAGCTGTAATTTGTATGGCAAGGAGATGGTGCTACCCTTAATTCGCATTAAACGAATTTATGCCCACAAACCTTGTAGTTATTAATATTTTAGTTATACTGTAATAGAAATTTTTTATTTTTGGTG
>NW_022729807.1:0-3759 GCF_011630105.1 Anneissia japonica | reverse complement strand
GATCTACTTTTGTATATTCCTTGCTGATGATGGGATTATTGTCGAAATATTGAAACCTATTAATAAGACGATGGCGTTGAGTATGTGCTTTGAACCTGTACTATTATTGAGAATAATCATGGACCTTTCGATGTCACATTATCGTAATACACGTATCATAGCGAGTTCTGCTTTGTGGTGTTGTCATTTGGGAGCTGTAAAATTAGCGGGAATGTTCAGTGTAATGTGGTAGTCAATCCTTCTTGGGGTGGGGGAAGACCCATCTACGTGTTATTAGTCGAAGTAATAGTGTGAAGCATGTTGATAACAACAATGATCAATGATACATACTGTACCTTTTTAAGATAACGAAGTGTGGAAGGTTTCGTTAAAAATGAAGTTTTTGGATATGAATGATGTTATTATTGCTAATGATAATATCTATCTTTTTTAAATTCTATTTTCTGTAGAGAAAAGATAGTTTTCGACGTCTTTGGTTGATTATTATCGTCGACATAGTGTAAAAAGGCCTTGACAGTGTCTTCTTGGTAGCTCTATAATTAGTGTACCAGTACATGTGGCAGTATTTTACAAGCGAGTGAGACCTAATTTTATGTTGAAGGCTTGCAGTTTTTTGGGGTTTTTTTTTGTGGAAACAGTTGTTCTTGATGAATAAAATATGTATTGGTGAATGCATTATGTATGAATACATGTCAAAAAATGATGCAGACGTTGTGGTTAACAGATTTTTAAAAAAAAATAGTTGCCACCTCCACCAATTTCTATGGCACTTAGTCCTAGTCTACTTAATCTGACTTTCAACATGATTTTTAGTGATATTTCAGTTTCTATAGGACCAGGATTTGATTCTATATCACCAGAACTTGATCGAAAATAACCATCCTTCATATTCTCTTTTCCAGACATATACTTCATATACCAAAACTTATAAATTGGTATGGTTACTAACAAAAATAATTAGAAAATACAGGTATTACATTGCTTAAAAATCTTTTAATTTTATGTTCCTAAAGGTTTCTGTTTTTCATAACTTGCATAATTTTATTTTGTATGTACTCTGGATGGTTCCCTGTCTCTAGAACATCTATACCTAAAAATAAGAGGCCAAGAATAGTACCTATACAAGGTACAAGGTTTTTTGACTGTCAATATGTAAGGCCTACTACTACTGTAATTAATATGCCTAGGCTTAAGACTGCCAGCATTATGCCTTGTTTCATTCTTTACATTGGCGTTTTTGTTTTTTTTGCATATCCAGCACAACCTACTGTATCCAGCCTAGCCTGCCTGTACGGTACAATGAACAACTGTGGCTACCTGTGTTGAATATCGGTGCGTTAGGCCACCTACAGAAAGACGCATGGGGCTAGGTCTAGCGTTTTGCATAAGTAACGCGTGAAACTGTTTAAAAAAATCAATGTTCAAACTTGAGTCCGTTTAACCATACTACATTCTCGTTTTGTTGACATGAAACAGCCATATCTAACCTTCCAAATCGTGCAGCTGATTCAATGCAGGCTAGCAATGCATCAATTCCTACACAATGACCGAGTTAAGATAGAAACAACAAGTAAAATACGATCTTTTTCCAATGTGGGCCCTTTAATCATTTGTACTCATTTTCACTTTCCAAACTGTGCAGCTAATTGATGACAGACTAGCATCAACTCCCACACAACAAAGTTAGGGTAGAAACAACAAGTACTGTATACATTTTCTCTATTAAATACAGTGGTAGGTCACACCATCAATTACGAAATGTCACCTTACTTCACGCGTACGCGGTCAAATTTACATCATAAGGTCAACTTTACGCTTCCGGATTGAAAACACCTTACTTCATGCTTACGCGGTCAAATTTACCTTACGAGGTCAACTTTACGCTTCTGGATTGAAAATCGACAGGAAAGTGTTTACTGCCCTGTTTAGAAACAGTTTACAATCCAGTGTCTATGTGTAGCACATTGCTTCATTTAAACATGTTTACTGGCTTGGTGAAATTTAAGATGTAAAGATATGTACTAAAAATGAAATGTATTCAATACGATTTGTTTGAACCACAGTGAAATTCATTCACTTTAGGCCTACTGTCTATGTATGCATGTATTTTGAACTAATCCAAAATGATAAAATATTTATGTGAATGTGAGCCGCATACCCATGGAGTAACATTACCCCCAAGGTACGAAAGAATTGGGCTTAAATTAATCTTGTAGATTCAGTTTGGAAATGCCAAAATCAGGCTTCATTTAAAATATGGTAAAACCACTTGTCTATTTTGACCTGTGCTAATTGATCAGAACAATTTTACTGTACTCAAGATTAGCATAATCATGTAGGTAATACCATTTCCAACATTGGTAGGTTATATACTTTATTGGATAACTGTGAGAATTTGTACAGCCAAGAATCTTGTAAACAACAGCTAATTTTCATCGTTTTCGAGTCACCCACAGATATGCGCCCCGTTTATTTGACCCAAAACAAATCATATTGTTAGGTACTTCATTACAGTCGGAATTAAACTACAAATTCCCCCTAGTCTAAAGTTATTATACTGAGACTGAAATCCAACTTTAGAGGACGCACTCACCTTGCCACTGAAACTGACAGTATTAAGAGCACATTTCCTGATAAAGTGTTGCAGATACCACATGAAATGTTGCAAGTAATGTACATACACCTTTTATTGGTTTAGTACAGATGAACTAACATGACTTAGGAACAAATTTACTTTTAAAGTAAACTATCATAAACATACTGATTGGTTGAACTGAACATGTCCGAAAAAGGTTAGATATTATTGCTTTTTTTATTTGATTATGAAAATGTGTAAGCACTACAAATTGAAGATGTTACTTATAACTTTGATTTGTTGCTTATGTTAGCAAACATTCAAGTTGTAATTTGTGCACAAATAACACTAAAGCCTCAGAATGTGACTATTTCTGCTGATATGGAAGAAACTTTCCAATGCAATTTCAAAATGAAACGTGATGTAACAGAAGAGCTGACATACAGTATAATTTTGCATGGTGGACAAATGGTATTAACATTGCAAAACAGAATGATATACTTATTAATAATAATAGATACTCAACTGAGAGAACGAGTGAATTAAAATCTGATGGTAAGTACGTCTACAGTACTTTGAAGATTACTGAAGTTAAACGTACTGATGTAAAATGCTATACATGCTACAACATTCAAACAATCACAGACAGTATTACCATGGAGGTATTATTGAGAAGGAGATCACTCGGCAACAGATCCCTTTGACACGACAAACCTATGTGTTCCCCACCTTTGGATCACGCGCAGGCGTATTACCCTATAATTCACATTTTTTCGTTAGCAACAACTTGGCAACGACATGCATTTATACGCTTCCAGCAGAGCAGTTGTGCAATAAAGCATTTGATTTTAACCCATTAAATATCTTTATAATGAACAATGTTCCCCTGATTAGATTTTTTCGGACTTTTAGTATGTTATTATTTGTATATTTCAGGAACAGATTCCGTAAAATATTTTTGTTAAAATTACTTCTGTGTTCATTATGATTCTGTCTAAAGATTGATTGGTTCGACTATAAAGCTAAATCAGCGTAAAACTGAAAAATACTCAGATTTTGGATTGATTTTTCAAATAGTTAACCCTCGTTAACCCTAAAATGACTTAGTTTATTATAATACTCAATCATTTATTAATTAATATCTGTTAAAATTAGAATTAGCGAATTTTGGCCAATTTATGAAA
>NW_022729806.1:0-553 GCF_011630105.1 Anneissia japonica | reverse complement strand
CTAGCGAAAAACTATAGCAAAAGTAACGAATACTTTCATCTGGTATCGGCTACAGTAGAAGTGTTAAACGTTATTAAAGAAACTATAGGCCTAAGTGGGGTAATCTATAAACTTCTGTTCTAAATCTGTAGGCTAGCATTTCATTCAATCTAACGGATTTATTCTATGTTGATATTGATAAAAATAATCTACCTAAAAGCCTATAAGAAATAGTAGGCTATTTAATTTGGAGTTGAACGAACATAAGCGTACGCACAATAACAAGATCTCAAATCAGGTTCACGAACCAAAAGAAAAACTGGTAAGCTAGATATCCAACAAGGAAAACTGGTAAGCTAGATATAATTAAAAGATATAATCATTTACTATATAACCCTCCAAGACGCTGTAATACTCCTGCTAAAGTCAAGGACTCCCGGTGTATATTATGTCATAAATGTAGTGTTCGCCTAAAAGCCCAGCAGCAATTAATAGGATACAACCAGTCTCTTCAAGTGTTGCCCCTTTGAAAGAGTTTCTTTTATGTTTGTAGCTAAAATAGAGTTTTGTTGAT
>NW_022729805.1:0-976 GCF_011630105.1 Anneissia japonica | reverse complement strand
AATGACATCTTGTAAGGCGCACCTATCCATCCCAGAGAGCTGTGCTCGCGTCACCATTTCCACTTCATCTAACGAAGACAAGAAAACACTTCAAACTTCACGAAAACTCTACTTGGCCCTGGACATTTTATTTTTTGGTGAACTTCATACTTTTTGGAATTCACTGAGTGGCAGTTTACATGACCATTTACAATTTTTTTTATACATGTATGTCTGCGGTTAAGATATATTTTATCATTTAAAACTAGTCTATTTTTCACAATTTCTACGTTGGCAAAAAGCTAGTTATTCTTTTAGGACATATACTAAATACACTGTTAATGTGCCATTGCCACTGACATGCACATTCATGAATGAAGCTATTACACGGCCTAAAATATTGGCCGATTAGATCACAAAAAGAAATGTTTACATTTATGCTACATCTTTTTGTCGTCGTTAGGCATTTTAATATATTTCTATATCAAATTCAAAATTAATCATGGATCAAGTAATTAAAATTGCTATTATTAATCGAAATTCCGTCGTTCAACGTTGCCTAGAAATGGTAAAATTTAATTTTTAAATTAAAATTTTGATCAAATTTGGCGATAGAGGGCGGGATTTTTATACTATTTAACAGGCCACCATTTTGTTTTTACTAGTCAGATTTGTATTTTTTTTAACATTTTCCGATTCTAGATATTATTTCTTAAATTATATAAAAAAAAATTGTTACGATCAAGCTATCCGTTTACGAAACATGTTTTGTTGCTTAATTTTAAAATCTTTAATGTAGAACATACTAAACCATTTTCGTTTTCGTAATAATCAAAACACCTATTTCGACAACGGATGGCTCGATCTTACAAAAACTGACATAATAAATAAGAATATATTATCAAGATTTGGAAAAAATGTAAAAAAAATACAAATCTGGCTAGTAAAAACAAAATGGTGGCCTGTTAAATAGTATAAAAGCCCGCCCTCTGTCGCC
>NW_022729804.1:0-660 GCF_011630105.1 Anneissia japonica | reverse complement strand
CTGTGCTATTGTATGGAATTTTTCAAGTAGAAACCAATGATGAAGCGTAGAGTATCGTAATCAGTATACCTATCAAGAATGATGGTGGATATTCAACGCATTATCAAGACAGACGTGTTTAAGCGGGAACAGTGATTAAATAGAGACGTAGTATTCGTCATTACTATTTACTCCAATAATGTTATAATATATTAAACTGGTAGTTATTTGCTGTGGCTATATACGAAGATAATCTTTAAGATTTGGATAGCCAATATTTCATTATAAATTAATTATTGCTAAGTAATGTTATGATTAGAATTAAAAGCATTGGTTGCGAATTTGATATTTAATATTTAATGTTTTCTATGTTTGTATTGTTTGTATTGTGTTGTTTATTGTTTAAAAAAAAGAAGACCTATTATTTTAGAAATAAAGATTTACTCATTTGTTAAATTTAAAAGTTTGTAATTCTTTTTGTTGTGTACATTGTTGGACAGACATTAGACCTTCGATCCAAATTGATCGTCTATGACATTCATATTATATATGAATTTTCGTAGGTGACAATCGGCCAAACACCGTTCGTAAAATAGAAGGTTCGTAATTGAGAAGATCGTAATTGGGAAGGTCGACTGCAGTCGACCTTGTCAATTACCTACCCTTTTGGTCTAGAATGCG
>NW_022729803.1:0-605 GCF_011630105.1 Anneissia japonica | reverse complement strand
TTGTTGACATGTTCCTAATTTTTGATTACTATAGCTGTCCCTATTAGCTTGTCATATTTCCCATTCTATTGTACTATAATAATATATTTCACTATTGCTTATCTGGTTAATACACGTCAATCATCAGGGATAGTGAGATATTTATAATTATAATTATGTATAATCAAGTGATAACGATATGTATGTAGATGTGCATGCAAGTAAAAATAATACCCCGGAAAAGTAGTGTTTGGTTATCTACACATGGATAGATGAATAAAACAGTATAAAACGAAAACGAAATTATAAACTACATAATATTATTACTGTATAGTTGAATCTTGGCGTCATACATTTTACAGCTTTTTGGTTCACAATCTCGGTTTAGTACATCTGGATTCATTCGACATAAGAGGAGGAGCAGTAATTAGTTTCCAGGCAACCAGGGTTAATCGGGTGACACATGAGGTTACACGAAGTTCGTACAGTTAAAAGTGCTTAGATTTGTCTATGAAACTGAAAAATAGATACGGAACCCCAACCTCCCTCCCCCTCTTTTTGGACATCCCTGGATCCACCCCTGGTAGTTTTTCTGGGGAGGTACACAATATAGGTAGTTTCGCCAT
>NW_022729802.1:0-1029 GCF_011630105.1 Anneissia japonica | reverse complement strand
AGACCAGGTCATAGCACATCTGACCTCCTAACTATCTTATCCCAGAAATGGAACACAGCCCTAGACAGTGGCCATGAAATATGTGTAATCACAATAGACATCAAAGGTGCCTTTGATAAAGTCTGGCATAATGGACTGTGTGCTAAACTTCAATCAAAGGGTGTAACTGGTGGGTTACTCACCTGGTTACAGAGCTATCTAGCGAATCGGTCTATTAATGTTGTGCTTTCAGGACAATCATCCGACTTAATGAATATCAACTCTTGTGCCTCAAGGCTCACTACTCGGACCGCTCCTTTTCTCCATCTTCATTGACGACCTAGTAAATGTCTGCGAAAATGAGATTTACTTATACGCAGATGATGCCACACTCTACACCCCTATACGTTCTGCAGTCGGAAGAGATGCTATAACTGCAAGCATAAACAGAGACCTTGCTAGAATGTATTCCTGGCAAACGAATAGAGGGTGACATTTGAACCATCTAAATGTAAAGCCATGGTCATTTCCAGAAAGAAAATACCATCTACTGTTGACCTGTACCTTGGCAGAAATAGGATACAATTAGAAGAAAAATTGGATATTCTCGGTGTTACATTTGATAATAAACTACTGTGGACCAAACATTTATCTTCAGTAGCAAGAAAAGCTGGACAAAGGCTAGGTGCACTACAAAAAGTTGCCTCCAAACTTGACACCGAGGGCAGAGCATCTGTTTATAAAGCACAAATCCGTAGTGTACTGGAATACGCATGTCTATGCTGGATAAATGCCTCGCCTACTAATCTGCGTCAACTTGATAACATCCAGAAGAAGGCCCTTAAAATCATTGGTATTGATGAAAACACCACCAGAGACAGGTATGCTATTGATAGTCTACAGCACCCTACAGCACCGACGGATAGTGGCAGCCTTGACAGTTCTCTACAAAATGCACACACCCAAATGTCCAGCAGATTTGCATGTCCTACTTCCCCCTCCATTCGAAATACGTCGTTCTACGCGTAAAAGCACAGCAATGCCAAGTCA
>NW_022729801.1:472-693 GCF_011630105.1 Anneissia japonica | reverse complement strand
TGAGCTCTTCGGAAAGACTGTGTTAATCGTCGTGTGCGTGTCAGTTTATATTGTGCGTGTTGGCCGCACCAGACGACGTTAAGCTATGTAGAAAGAATGGATGACGTCATGGACACTCGATATAGAGCGGCAGACGGGTTTTTGTGGAATATCGGAATACGTTCGGACGAAAGAAGTTGTAGCCATTTTCCGATGTTCGATAAAACGTGTCTGCCACACTC
>NW_022729801.1:0-374 GCF_011630105.1 Anneissia japonica | reverse complement strand
ATCGACATATCATAATTCTTTTTTTATGTATGTTATTTTTTAATTGTCAACAAAACAACTTGACTTAATTTTCTTTAAATTTTTTTTATCGGCAATCATCTTATTTCCAAATTCTCTCTCGCATTTCCAATCGCATCTGTTGAAAATCCGTCCAAAACTGTCGTTTATGCTCCTCCACCTCCGATCGAATCCGTTCCAAATCCGTCGAAATATCTTGTTTCTGTTTCACCGTATCGTATTTCATCTGTTCCAAGTTTCTCGAAATATCAGCCGTTTCAGATCTCATCTGTTCCAGATCCGTCGAAATCACCTCCGTTTCCGATTTAGTCTGTTCCAATTCCGTCGACATATTTCGTTGTCTTTTCACGACTTCC
>NW_022729800.1:944-1525 GCF_011630105.1 Anneissia japonica | reverse complement strand
CGGACCAGACCTTCCAGACGACCGTTGAACTCCGTTATCTGTTCGCACACCCTGTTGGGATCGCGACCGGATTCGGCGAGGTCGGATTCGCATTCGGAGGCGTTCGCGAGAAGACTGTAGCGTCCGCAGGTGCAGAACGCGGACGCGATGGCGGCCAGCAAGTTTTAGACGCTCTTCATAGCGTGGGTGTTTCTTGCGAGTACAGTCTTCTTCTGTCTAAAGCATCCTAGTTAGTGCAGTAGTAAAATTGTTGGTTTATTGTTCAACACCGGTGTTTGTAAAAAATGTACTCTCGCAGCAGAGTGGTCAGGGGAGTCAGAGGAAATCCCCGCCAGACAAGCGCGCGTTGATATGAAACGTCATCAATCATAGAGCTTCATGATTGGATAATTATGCTATATGGCGAGATTAACTATGAGTGGAAATATCATCCACATGTCTACAGCCATGCCTCGTTGAAAACACCTGTTCTCGTCCGATCACCGAAGTTAAGCAACGTCAGGCCTGGTTAGTACTTGGATTGGTGACAGCCTGGGAATACCGGGTGCTGTAGACTTTTTACATTTTTCCTCCAAATTCTA
>NW_022729800.1:0-829 GCF_011630105.1 Anneissia japonica | reverse complement strand
CCTTAAAAAATCATATAGGTACTATGATTCGAGGGTCGTTTGAAAAAAACGGCAGTCTTCTTCTGTCTAAAGCATCCTAGTTAATGCCGTACGGTAGTAAAATGGTTGGTTTATTGTTCAACACCGGTTTTTGTAAAATATGTAATCGCGCAGCAGAGTGGTCAGGGGAGTTAGAGGAAATCCCCACCAGACAAGCGCGCGTTGATATGAAACGTCATCAATCACAGAGCTTCAGGATTGGATAATTATGCTATATGCCGAGAATAACTATGAGTGGAATTACCACTCTACGGAAATACTACGTTGAAAACACCGGTTTTCGTCCGATCGCCGAATTTAAGCAACGTCGGGCCCGGTTAGTACTTGGATGGGTGACCGCCTGGGAATACCGGGTGCTGTAGACTTTTTACATTTTTCCCCCAAATTCTAAAGTAGGGGTGCGTGAGAGTCCACACGACCTCGGTAACACATAGTTGGGGCTCAGGTGCAAATATTTTGAGAATATGGACCTCTAAGTGCCCGGAAATTGCACTCTTATACCTTAAAAATCATACAGGTACTATATGTTCATATCAACAATACGCAATTAATTCGCTGGTGTTAGGCCGGTTTTTGAGGGTCGTTTGAACAAAACGACAGTCTTCTTCTGTCTAAAGCATCCTAGTTAGTGCCGTAGTAAAATGGTTGGTTTATTGTTCAACACCGGTGTTTGTAAAAAATGTACTCGCGCAGCAGAGTGGTCAGGAGAGTCAGAGGAAATCCCTGCCAGACAAGCGCGCGTTGATATGAAACGTCATCAATCATAGAGCTTCATGATTGGATAATTATG
>NW_022729799.1:1245-1467 GCF_011630105.1 Anneissia japonica | reverse complement strand
TGGACGCGTCCAGGTTGACGGGCACCTTTCCCGGAGGAACGAGGAAGCAGATGCTGTCGTCCATGTTCTGCAAGGAGGCTGCGAGACGGGGTTTCGTGTTTCCCCGTCAAAGAGAGACGGCGGAAGAGCCGGCCGGAGGCGGAGGTCTCGTTCTCGAACCAGTGCCCGGCATCCACGATCACGTGGACGTGTACGACTTCAAGTCCTACTATCCCAGGTTCG
>NW_022729799.1:0-1215 GCF_011630105.1 Anneissia japonica | reverse complement strand
GTGGACGAGGCGACCGCTCTCGAAGACGGGTCCTTCGTCGACGCGAGCGTGCTCGAAGGTCTTCTGCCGTCCGTACTCAAGAGGCTGGTGCGAGGACGGGACGAACGACAGGAGCGATCGGCCGCGTATAAAAAATTGTGGCGAACGCGTGCATCGGATGCCTGGCCATCTCCGGAAGAGGTCGGCTCTACAACCACGTGACGTCGAGCTGCAGGAGACAGCTTGCCAAGTTGAAGAATTGCGCCGAACGCAAGGGCGCTCGGGTGGTTTACGGAGACACGGACTCGCTGTTCGTGAAGGTCGGGACGAACGGCAGACCCGACTTGCAGATAGAATTCGAAAAAACCGTCGGCGGAAACGGATGGCAGAAGTTCGTCCGGAGGGAGACGTACAGACGGCTGCTGCTGACGACGGCGAAGAAGAGATACACGTACCTGCGAGAGGACCGTACAGTCGGCACGGTCGGCATGCTGAACGTGAGGGACGACGCGGAACCTCTAGTTTCCAAACTGGACCGGAAGTTGGTGGAGATCGCGCTGACGCACGACGATCCTGCGTCGGCTTTGGAGGCCTGCGCCGGTGCCTTCGTCGAACTCGCGGACGGTCTGAAGAGGACGAAGACGATTTCGTTATCGAGCGTTCGCCGACTGTCGAAGAAGGAAACGAACTCTCCCAAGTTCAGGAGAGCGTGCGCCGCGCTCCGTCTGTTTCGGCCGGCGCCGTACTACGTCAGACACGAGGGAGCTTCGCAGCACCCTTTGTTCGCGGCGTGTCGCAACGACTTCGTCGACGCGACCGCCCTGCTGGATGCCCTCCGAAAGAGGCAGCGTCCTCGGCGTCCTCGCCTCCGCCTGCGGTCGTGGCGCCTCCGATCGATTGCGGGAGGTTCGACTTGTTATTTGTTTACCAGCACACAAAAACGGTATAAATCTGCACGGGTGACAAGAAACCAAATCATTCGTCGAGATGGACCCAGAAGAAAGACATTACAGCTGGTGCGGTCATCTGTACAGATCGGGGTCGGAAATTCGAAACCAGGCCAGAGGAGGAGAACATTTTATGAAAAATCTCGAAATCGACACGAATAGATTGCTCGACGAAATCCGCTCCAGAGAAGCCGAGATCGAACGTTTGGCGTCAGCGATTTTCTAAGAGTTGGAGTTGAACGAAGTTTTGGAAGAAATCATTGAGAACGTGCAAGACGAGTACCACGAA
>NW_022729798.1:0-859 GCF_011630105.1 Anneissia japonica | reverse complement strand
TTATATTATGCAAAAACTTTTTCGATGCTAAAAATAACAGTCTACTCAATTTGCATTGCAACAACCAACAGCAAGCTAAACGATGACATCATAGCCAATGTGCGTGGTGGCCAGATTCGTGTTTAGAGAGCAAGCGAAAGCATGTATGACCCGTGTAACGCGACGTGACCTCATCTCTACATGCAAAAATACTAAGCTACACTTATACCATACTTATACCATATTATTGTACGTTTTAAGTGAATCCAAAGAATATAAATAGCAGAAGAATGAGCGCTTCGCGTAGTTTGCATTAAATTCGATGGAACGTCCGCCCTCTCTACGATGGCAAAACATTGGTGCTCCATATATTTGTTTAAAAAAATATACCGCGACCGAAATGAATAGGCCTACCCAAATACAACGTTAAACATCTCTCTTAATTGACTAAGTGTTATTATTATATTATTAAGTTGACAGCAGGATGAACATTCGTTTCACTTACCTTTTCCTAAATCCTGTTCAATGATCTAACATTCAGCACAACTCTCTGAACCCACGTTGTGTCGTTGTTGTTTGTTTTGAAAAGCATGTGGCGGCCGCATCACTCTTTGGGCATCGGCCTAAAACACTACGCCATTAAAGTGGAATGATACAAAATTCTAGGCCTAGGCTTGGCCGGCCCTAGTTTGTTATAATATTATGGATTCGTAAAAAAAATTCTCTTCACTTAGGTATAATATTCTTGCAGTTTAATTATGGGTTCGACAACAATCATGAATATTAATATGTATGTGAATATTTATGATACGTTACGTTGTTAAAAAATAATTAAAAAAAAGTTAGTCCAATTGAGGGCGTAGTTTATTTAATATGGAAG
>NW_022729797.1:281-1096 GCF_011630105.1 Anneissia japonica | reverse complement strand
CTTTTCGGCGCCAAATATCCCGTCGCAACAGGTCGTCGCCACGAACTCGAACGTTTGCAATCTCTGAAAATTAAAAATAATATATATTTACATCTAAATAATCTTTAAAGTTAACTAATCGTAAGTTACTTGGTTTATTTGTAGTAATAGGCTAATCACAAATATATATTATTACATAGGAAACTATTAAGCATTGAGACTTAATATCATCGTGTATTTTTATAATTAAGTTAACAATCATTTACAAAAAATCATGATGGAAATATGCATTAAAACATTAAAAAAAAAACATGGTGTCCTATTACATTCTTTGCTCGTAATTGTAACAAATGACGTAGTGATGAAGATGATGGACTGATGATGATGGTGATGATGTTGAATGCAGATCTTAAATTCAGCAGCGATAAGTTAAGATGCTGCATGGATGAACGTGTCAACTAGTCGAGATTCAAGACACATCAACTAAGATAGATTTTATTAGTCTCCCAAACATGTATTCTAACCATCAATCAATCAAAGATGCACTCAAAATTTACAACAACTGTTCAGTTTTAACGTTATATCGGTCCGTGAAACAATACGGTACGTCATCGTTGTCCCCCGTCTCAAATGAGCGAACTTAATCATCTTCATCGTCACCTTTCATCAACACCTTCATTATAATCATCATCATTATACTCCTACTTTAAATATTGAAGTCCGACACATAATTATCGTTATTTTCTATTATTTATTAAAAACTATCATTCGTCATATTTATAATAATTCTAATAACGGTTTATTTTGTAAGAGATTTTGCTCCAAATCTGTCAATG
>NW_022729797.1:0-195 GCF_011630105.1 Anneissia japonica | reverse complement strand
CGTACTTGGGTAAACTGTGTGGAAGAATAAGAATAAAACGAAAAATTATTGAATATTATTTAATTAAAAATATTTGTAACGAAAATCGATATAAATTCCTTTGTGGTATCGTACTTACATTTTAAGATCCAAACCCTTTTCATCGCAATCATCTTCGTGACGATCCAAGTACTTCGGTTGAATTTCCGTCTTGCA
>NW_022729796.1:0-541 GCF_011630105.1 Anneissia japonica | reverse complement strand
AAGCTGGAAACCTTGTTTTTGCAAGATAAATTGATGCAATTTGCTATTATAGGCCTAATCAATAAATTCCTCATCAACCGATAACCTTAAACATTCTTGGAATTGACATAACATTACTGATGCCGTACACACCCTTCAGTGTAAAATGTGGCTCTCTTGCAAGCACATCTAATATCTAAGGAAAGAAGAGCTTAGATTGGTACCAGTTAAAATAATTTTGTTATCAACATTAATACATTATGCTAATTTTCATCTTTGTAAGCGCATAAGACAGTGCAAATTATTTCTGTGACAGTCTTTTGAAGTGTGTAAAGCTCCATTTTATCCCATACATAGTCAAAATATTGGGGGGATGTACAACAATGGACCATCCCCCTCCCCTTGTCAAATATTGGGGATCCCCCCGGGATCTACGCCTATGGGTAGGACGTTCTCAACCCATGGGTGTAGATCTTAATAGAGGATAGTTAAAAAACATGACAGTTCACATGATGAAACATCGGAAGGTCACAATTGCAGGGCTTTATAAATCAGTATTTAA
>NW_022729795.1:0-1008 GCF_011630105.1 Anneissia japonica | reverse complement strand
TATACAGCTTTCTCAACACCTAAGGGTTTGTACCAGTTTAAGTACTTACCGTTTGACTTGCATGGGGCTCCTGCAACATTTCAAAGAATGATGGATCGTCTTTTGCGTGGGAAAGAAGGCTATGCAGCAGCCTATATGGATGATTTAGTGATATTAGCCCAGATTGGGAAAGTCATGCCCATCATGTCCGAGAAATATTTCAGACCCTCAAGCAGGCCAACTTGACCGTAAAATCTAGCAAGTGTAGTTTTGCACATAGCAAAGTGCATTATTTGGGGTATGTAGTAGGAGAGGGGTTGGTGCACCCTCAAAAGACTAAGGTAGATGTCAAATCTTATCTTGGGTTGACAGGGTACTACCGTAAGTTTATCCCTAACTATGCTGACATTGCAGCTCCTCTGACTGATCTAACAAAAAAGAAATTGCCAGAAAAAATTAAGTGGATGCCTGATTACGAGGAGGCATTGTAAAGCTGAAATCAGTATTGTGTTCTGGTCCGGTTTTAAGGAACGCAGACTTTAATGCAGAGTTTATTCTGCAAACTGATGCGTCAGATCGGGGGTTAGGTTCAGTGCTCAGTCAATTAGGTCCTGATGGTACTGACCATCCTGTGTTGTAACTTAGTCATAAGATGCTACCAAGGGAGCAAAATTATGCAACTACAGAGAATGTGTTTAGCCATAAAATGGGCTGTAGACAGCCTACAGTACTATCTGTTGGGTAGGAAATTTAAGATAATGACTGATCATCACCCACTAAAATGGCTGAATAAAATGAGAGATACTAACAAAAGACTCACTCGATGGAGTCTTGATTTGCAACCTTACTGTTTTACAGTGGTGCATAGAAGAGGTATTTCCAACAGTATTGCTGAAGGGCTGTCCCGGAAAAATTAATGGTACAGCACAATTTAAAAATGTGTTTGGAAAACAACAAAAAAAACCAGAAATAGTTGTTTGAAGTTTGCCTCTTACAATTGTAAGGAAAATATATTTTGCTTTTCATATG
>NW_022729794.1:770-986 GCF_011630105.1 Anneissia japonica | reverse complement strand
ACATGACTGGACTACACAGGCAAAGTTCCAAAGCTAAATTAAACTTGACCCTAACAAAAAAAAAATTAAATTTTGACTCAACTTTTTCACATTGTCACTTTTTGCACAAAAGAGCTTATCTCGCCGAGTTGAGCACTTAGTGCAAATTTTTGACTTTCCGCCATATTTCGAGTACATTTGAGAAAAACTTCAAACTTTCAATGGAATAGTGTTTGT
>NW_022729794.1:314-700 GCF_011630105.1 Anneissia japonica | reverse complement strand
TCGCCGAGTTGAGCACTTAGTGCAAATTTTTGACTTTCCGCCATATTTCGAGTACTTTTCCGAAAAACTTCAAACTTTCAATGGAATAGAGTTTGTTTCAGGTTATCTCACTTTGCCTAACAAAAAAAAAAAATTATATTTTGACAACTTTTTAACATTGTCACTTTTTTGCACAAAAGTGCTTATCTCGCCGAGTTGAGCACTTAGTGCAACTTTTTAAATTTTCGCCATATTTCGAATACTTTTCCGAAAAACTTCAAACTTTCAATGGAATAGTGTTTGTTTCAGGCTATCTCACTTTGCCTAACAAAAAAAAAATTGTATTTTGACTCAACTTTTTAACATTGTCACTTTTTGCAGAAAAGTGCTTATCTCGCCGAGTCGAG
>NW_022729794.1:0-270 GCF_011630105.1 Anneissia japonica | reverse complement strand
TTTTCCGAAAAACTTCAAACTTTCAATGGAATAGAGTTTGTTTCAGGTTATCTCACTTTGCCTAACAAAAAAATTACATTTTGACTCAACTTTTTAACATTGTCACTTTTTGCACAAAAGTGCTTATCAAATTTTTGACTTTCCGCCATATTTCGAGTACATTTGAGAAAAACTTCAAACTTTCAATGGAATAGTGTTTGTTTCAGGCTATCTCACTTTGCCTAACAAAAAAAAATTGTATTTTTGACTCAACTTTTTAACATTGTCACT
>NW_022729793.1:0-869 GCF_011630105.1 Anneissia japonica | reverse complement strand
CTTATTTTTTAACATAACATGAGAATTTTCAAAATTTCTAACCTTTCTTTTAGTACCAAACAATATTGACTCAGAATGCAATGTTGACAAGCCAATTGTTACAGGATTCTAGGTTTATACTTAAATCATTAGCTATTAGTCTGGTATCTTACCAGAGTAAACAATATTGTATCATCAGTATATAGCATATATTTACAATTTACACTTATTGAATTGTCATTCAATGTAACAAATAAACAATGGGGACACAAGATGCTGCGTTGTGGATCCCCGCTATAGAAACATGGTTGAGATTGAATGCCATTTACAGATATTGTTTGTTTGCGATTACAAAAATATGATTTAAACCATAATAATGAATCATTCTCAATGCCCATATGAAGAAGCTTTTGCAATAGTTATTTGATGATTTACAGTATCAAAAGCCTTCTGTACTTTAGGAACTACTGTACTACACTTGTAGAGTTACTTTTAGATGTTTCAGATCGTAATGATCGGTTAAATAAATTAATGCTGTATCAGTTGAATGATTTCCATGGAAACCTGATTGAGATAGCTATGTAACTGCCCAAACATAGCCTTTTCTATTATCTTAGGTATAATTGGCAAATTTCATATTATCAGGATATACTTTTAAAGATAGCAATAGATTAGCAATGTGTGTTATTGGTTCAACAATAATAATTGAACGATCGTTAAGAAATTGAAAAGCAAAAACAACAGCATCCCCGGAGCTTCGCTCCTTTAGGGAGGCTAATGAGAATGGTTAGTTTTACAAGATTACTCTTCTTCAATCGGTGAATGCATGGAGGTATTATTGAGAAGGAGATCACTCGGCAACAGTTCCCTTTGACGCGACAAACCCATGT
>NW_022729792.1:0-1341 GCF_011630105.1 Anneissia japonica | reverse complement strand
TAAATGTGCATGTTATATATCTAGGCCTGGAATTTGTTTCAGTTCAAATTGCTTCTTTGGATGTATTATTTTTGCAGACAGAGACTAACTATGTTACATACATAAAAAATCATCAGAAATTAATATAAAACAAACAATTAAAATTTTGCATTATACAAATCAGCCTAAATTCTGATGTTACAGTGTTTATTCCAACTTAATTTATCCTTGGTAAATAGAAAATAACGCCGACAGATAGTTGTGTATTGTTTAAACTCACACTGTCCAAATGGAATAATATATACACATTAGGGTTAAAAAAGATATAACGGCAACTTAAAAGCTCATTTGATTCAACTCATTCAATCCGTGTTAGAAACACAAACGATCTTGCATTTAGTGGCTTATAAGAAGCTAATAATAGAGTTTTAAAACAGTAACAATCTGTCGACAAGTTTCTAGCATTCGAAGATGGCTTGCCTCATTGGAAGCTGATTGCATGCAGTCGCGGTCGTCAGCGTTTTTCTTTCATTCAAAGAAAGGGCTTCGATAAAATAATGTGCCTGATTAGCAGTAGTTTTCGGTCAATAAAACCGTTATTATTTATTATTAGTTAAATAAGTACTTATTTTTTATTGATTAGTTGATAAATATTTAGTATTATTTTTCTTGAAGGGCTATATTTGATACGATTATACAGTGGCGGATTCAAGGGGGTGGGGGGTGCCAACCGTCTCCACCCCCTAAATTGTTCAAAATTTAAATAGAAATGGAGATATAAAGAAAATTATATTCAAAGTCTGAGAGTGCAAATTCCGGCCATCTAGGAGTGCCATAATCACAGATGTTCTTACCTCAGCACCAACCATGATGGGGCTGAGGTGGTATAGATCCTCCATCTGTAAAAAGTAGGCCTACCTACCGGGCCCCCTCTATTTTGAATTCCTGGATCCGCCACTGTTATATAATCATAAGTTCCTATTCAAGCACTGTTGATATTGTTTATCTATCTGTTTATATCTGCAATATCATTTTGAAATTTCCAATATAATAATTTTATTAATAATTAATATGTACATTGACTGGAAACAATTACACGAAATTTTGTAGTACGGTGTAAAATACTACTAAACCGACACATTATCAATGTTATTATTTATTTAACAAAGCATTCGTCAAATGCCGAATACAGTACTTGTACGTTAACGTACAATCTACTGCGTATTATAGGTCTATACATCGTTTTCTATATTTACTAGAATAAAAAATACTAAAAACCAACATTGGAAACAAAGAAATAAACTAAGCACCCAGGATTGAAACTCTTTAACAGCATTGTAGTTTTTTCGCTAATGCATCAAG
>NW_022729791.1:0-891 GCF_011630105.1 Anneissia japonica | reverse complement strand
AGAACTGCCTTAATCCTTCGTCAGAATTTGAACACTTGAACACATTCAGCAAGAAATTGTCCACATGAAGCTGCATAGCATTTGATATTGACTCAGATTGCTGTTATCTTTCTTTCTTCTCGATGGAACTTTGACAAGGTCTAAATTTTGCTGGCATTTGGCCTATTTTTTTTTCTTACATTCAAAGTTAATTAAGATTACTTTCATTCAAATTTTGACTTGCTGTTAGAATCTTTATTTATTTAATTATTGTTGTATTAAGGAGTTCAAATTCCTTTCTTTCCATGTAGATATGCATATATATATTTGTTGAACTTTCATAAACATTGAATTATGTATAAATCTTTATCCCTTAGTCGGGATGGTGATGTAAAATTTAAATACCTGTATATTGTACTCTCCTTTTAAACTTACTGCAATTTGACAGGGTCTAAATTTTTTTGGCATTCCATTTTATTGCATTCAAAGTTAATTAAGATTGCTTTCATTCAAATTTTGACTCGCTGTTAGCATCTTCACCTTTTTTTTTAACTGCATTAAGGAGTTAAAAATTCCTTTCTTTCCATGTAGATATACATATATATATATATTTGTTAAATTTTCATAAAAATTGAATTATGTATTAATCTTTAGCCTTTAGTCCAATTTAAATACCTGTATTTGGTAGTCTCTTTTTAAACTTACTGCATTTTGACAAGGCCTAAATTTTGTTGGCATTTGGGCTAAAAATTCCATTTTATTGCACTCAAATTTTGACTCGCTGTTAGCATCTTCACTTTTTTTTAACTGCATTAAGGAGTTTAAATTCCCTTCTTTCCATATAGATATATATATATATATTTATATATAATGTTAAATTTTCATAAACATTGCATTATGTATTAATCTTTA
>NW_022729790.1:0-14001 GCF_011630105.1 Anneissia japonica | reverse complement strand
GCACTGCAATTAAAGAATCTTGAAATCATAGAAGCAAATTTGAGTGTCTTATTTTGCGTTCTACATTAATATTAGGGGAGAGGCCCAATTTAAATTTTGCCATTAAGGAGATGTCATCGGACCATCTGTATTTTTGAGCAGACTCCTGAATTTCTGAAGTTCTAAATTCGATTGGGTGACTTTTTTTTAATATGAAGACGTAGACCAGAATAGGTAGAGAAGGACTTTGTACAACATGTACATTTATGAGCCTTCTGTATAGCGATTCCCTTTGAATTATTGCATTTCGAAAAGTGGGAGGCAACAGATCGTATTGACTCAAAAGTTCCTATGCATTTCGTACATGTGTATAAAATGCAGAGAGAATGGCTTATGATATGTTTTGAAATGGCCTGGTGTCCCGTGAAGTCTTTATTGCATTTAATGCAAGTGTAGACGGATGTCACATCTGGGTAGAGTAAATTAATCGTGCTGTCCGTATGTTCGCCTTCATTTGACATAATAAGACACTTTATTGAAAAATACGGAAACAGGGTACGAATGATAAAATTAAGAAAAAGGTTAAAATTTGAAATCGTCCTGAAAAGGACGTTTGGTTTTGACCACCGAAATTTTCTACAAACACCAAAACGACATAAATTTTACGTCGAATAAAAAGAATTTCCTTCAGAAATTTAATTTAGAATTATTTTTCTATAGTGTGATGTAGGATTGAATGCGCTTCAGCCGCCTTAAATTCAGAAATTTAATTTAGAATTATTTTTCTATAGTGTGATGTAGGATTGAATGCGCTTCAGCCGCCTAAAAATTTTTAGACGTTGCCCAGGGTGAACCAGAGAACTTAATCGAATTCACAAAATTTAGTATATAGTTCTCATACGAGGAGGTACGCATTCATGTCACTCCGAGTGTCATAGTTACTCCCGCCGTTTACCCGCGCTTCATTAAATTTCGTCACTTTGGACATTAAGAGCACGGGGCAGAAATCACATTGCGTCAATGCCATGGTTTCGGACGTCGCAATGCTTTATTTTAATTAGACAGTCGGATTCCCCATGTCCGTACCAGTTCTAAGTTGGCTGTTTGGCGCCGGCCGAAGCAACCCCGAGAGACCGCCAAGCCAGGAAGGTCCACGGAATGGGCACGGCACTAGTCCGGGCTCACCCTGCGGAGCAGGCCTCGCCCAGTCACGGCACGCGCCCGGTCCCGCTTCACTCCCCGGCCCGACCGACCAAGCCCTTAGAGCCAATCCTTTTCCCGAGGTTACTAATTTAATTTGCCGACTTCCCTTTACCTACATTGTTCTATCGGCCAGAGGCTATTCACCTTGGAGACCAGCTGCGGTTATGGGTAGGAGCCGAGGCGAAAATCAGTCGGTGTCCCTCGGATTTTCAAGGGCCGGCGGAAGCGCACCGGACACCGCAAGAGTCGCGGTGCTTTACGGGCCCGCAGCCCCTATTTCCGGGTGAACCGGTTCCAGGGTGCCCGACCCTTACAAAGAAAAGACAACTCTTCCCGGGGCTCCCGCCAGCATCTCCGAGTTTGTTTGATTTGCAGCACTGGCTGGAAATATTGACCCGATTCCCTTTCGCATAAGGAACACGTGCGAAGTGGGGCTTTCTTACGCCACATTTCTCGCGTACCTTCCAAGCAAGGGGATTCGGCGCTTCACTCGCCGCTACTGAGGGAATCCTTGTTAGTTCCTCTTCCTCTGCTTAGTAATATGCTTAAATTCAGCGGGTAGTCTCGCCCGATCTGAGGTCGAGGATGTCGAAGGGAAGCGGCCCGAGAACACGCTGCATCTTAAGTCACCCGGCTCGGAGGCATTGCCGCCTTGCATCGGGCGCCGGTCCGTGCCCGTTCAAACGGGCGCGATGTGTCGCATTGCCGACCCTCGGACGTGGTCCGGATCGCGGGGACCCGGGCCGCAATGTGCGTTCGAAGTATCGATGATCAATGTATTCTGCAATTCACATTAGTTAACGCAGCTGGCTGCGTTCTTCATCGACGCACGAGCCGAGTGATCCACCACTAAGAATTGTCCGATTACCTTATTTCAGGCTTAACAGGTCACCTACAACGAAGAGTCGTGGAAACGAGTAGCAACAAAAGAAAAGGAAGGGTTGGCCGGCGCCCACCTAGGCGTTGGACCTCCTTCAAGCAAAGCCACCAAAAAATATGACCACGGTCAGCCCCGAGAAGCATCCCGAACCACGGAGGATCGGGTGGTTCTCGCAAGTGCACTTCCAAGTTCGAAACGGCTTTGCTGCCCGGCCGCTTGCCGCACAGCCCTCCCTCAAGCTCTCGGTAGGGAGCACTAGGCCCTAGACCGGGATTCGAATTCACTGTTCGAGTGCCTCTGTAATTATCTGTAGCAGTACTACCATCTGTAAATTTGTACCTAGGATCTGTGTGTAAATAATACCTTGCATTTTTAACTAATATCCCAGCTTCATGGGTTATACACCAAGCTTAGGAAGGTCATTTACCTTAAGGTCATTTGCCTTAATTCAAGTGACCACATATCATTTGGGAATGTTGATGAGTTTCCCAGGTACTAGACAAGGACAGGCAATTACTAATCCTTATTGGTCAGATGGTATGAAAGGTGATGCTATATCGCATACATTTGTACTTTTACAGACACTCCTCAGTTTGTCCTCCCTGAGTACACATTACTTTGGCTTTCTATCAATTTGTATATATCACCAACTTGTTTCTCAAGTGTTTTTGTAAATAGGCATTTCACTTGGAATAAATTGCACAGTTCTACATATAAATTAGTGTGGTGTATTTTTATCATCTCATCGTACACTTACACTAAAGATCCTTCCGCAGGTTCACCTACGGAAACCTTGTTACAACTTTTACTTCCTCCTAATGATCAAGTTTGAGCGTCTTTTCGGCACGTGAACGGCTAACCGACACGGCCGATCAGATGATCTCACTAAACCATTCAATCGGTAGTAGCGACGGGCGGTGTGTACAAAGGGCAGGGACATAATCAACGCGAGCTGATGACTCGCGCTTACTGGGCATTCCTCGTTGAAGGGAAATAATTACAAGTCCCTATCCCTAGCACGAAAGAGGTTCAACGGATTACCCAGACCTGTCGGTCAAGGGCAAAGATGCTGATTCTTTCAGTGTAGCGGCCCCGAACATCTAAGGGCATCACAGACCTAAACGCCACTTGTCCCTCTAAGAAGTTATGCGCCCAACGCAACGGGTGGCGAAACTATTTAGCAAGCCAGAGTCTCGTTCGTTATCGGAATTAACCAGACAAATCGCTCCACTAACTAAGAACGGCCATGCACCGCCACCCACAAAATCAAGAAAGAGCACTCAATCTGTCAATCCTCACTGTGTCCGGGCCGGGTGAGTTTTCGCGTGTTAAGCCGCAGGCTCCACGCCTGGTGGTGCCCTTCTGTCAATTCCTTTAAGTTTCAGCTTTGCAACCATACTTCCCCCGGAACCCAAAGACTTTGGTTTCCCGTAGACTGCCCGCCGCGTCATTGGAGTAACGCCGGCGGATCGCCAATCGGCATCGTTTATGGTTAGAACTAGCGCGGTATGTGATCGCCTTCGAACCTCTAACTTTCGTTCTTCATTAATGAAAACATTCTTGGCAAATGCTTTCGCAGTCGGTCGTCTTGCGGCGATCCAAGAATTTCACCTCTCACACCGCAATACGAATGCCCCCGTTAGTCCCTCTTAATTATTACATCGAGTTCCGAAAACGAACGCAATAGAACCAAGGTCCTATTCCATTATTCCATGCTCTGCTATTCAGGCGTATGGCCTGCTTTGAACACTCTAATTTTTTCAAAGTAAACGTTCCGGTCACCCCCGCCACTCAATCAAGAGCACCGGGTGAAAACCGAGAGAAAGGCCAGGACGGGCAGTAACACGTCTTGCGGCGGACCGCGAGCCTAAGCCCAAGATCCAACTACGAGCTTTTTAACTGCAACAGCTTTAATATACGCTATTGGAGCTGGAATTACCGCGGCTGCTGGCGCCAGACTTGCCCTCCAATAGATCCTCGTTAAAGGATTTAAAGTGTACTCATTCCAATTACAGGGCCTCGAAAGAGACCTGTATTGTTATTTTTCGTCACTACCTCCCTGTGTCAGGAGTGGGTAATTTGCGCGCCTGCTGCCTTCCTTGGATGTGGTAGCCGTTTCTCAAGCTCCCTCTCCGGAATCGAACCCTGATTCTCCGTTACCCGTGACGAGCATGGTAGGCGCATAATGTACCATCGAAAGTTGATAGGGCAGACATTTGAAGGATCCGTCGCCGGTGCTAGACCGTGCGATCAGCAAAGTTATCCAGAGTTCACCAAGGGGACGGGGCAAGCCCTGATTGGCCTTGTTCCTAATAAAAGCACGCCTTCCGCGAGGTCGGCGCTTGTTCGCATGTATTAGCTCTAGAATTACCACAGTTATCCATGTAGGTAAATCAGTTCCAGGGATAACTGATTTAATGAGCCATCTGCAGTTTCGCTTGGTACAAGCTTGTACTTAGACATGCGTAGCTTAATCTTTGAGACAAGCATATGACTACTGGCAGGATCAACCAGATATCTACCGGAGGAGCGCCTACGCTCCTAGCTCACCTGTTGTAACGACGTGGTGCATGGGCTAGATCCCATCAACCTAAAAAAAATTGGCCACGGGAGAAAAGCAGGCTGGCCAGCAACGCACGGCCGGCAACTCAATCTCTTTTCATCGTTAACTCTACCTTCCCATGCTAGGCAACAGATCGACGAAATCGATGGACGACCTTCGAGGAACCGGCGGCCGGGAGTGCAGATTGACTGAGCGCGCCCGCGTCACAGAGGCTGTGAGGCGTCACTAACCGAGCCGAAACGTAGGCGCCAAGCCACCAGGCCCAACACCACACAAATCCCAACGCGTTGATTTGTGGAATCGGCTTTACACTAACCTTAAAAATAACTCTGCCTATCTTAATGCACTAGAGCATGACGTGAGATAGGCGTAGATGCAACCACTATTCATCGCAGTAGAGTGCAGTAAAAAATGTAATTAATCGGTCTAGCAGCTGCGAAACTAAAAACTTTACTCTGTTCATGTTAACGTTACCTTGCAAAAAACAAAAACAAAAAACAAAGGAAAATAAAATGAAAAACTAAAGAAGAAATAAGTTTAAAAAAAAACAAAAAAAACTAACACATTATCAGAGACAGTGATAGCATAGAAAAGAATAATTCTTCGACGAAACGACTTAAAATAAAACAAAAGAGAAGGTGGCGTAAGAAAAACAGAAAAAAAATGAGAAAAAAAACAAACAGGCAGGCGGGCGGTTGGGCGGGCAGGCAGGCAGGCAGGCACCATAGACTAGCACCCAGGCAGTCTAGGCTGCCAGGACTCTCGACTATGATGTGATGATTAAGATATAACAAAAGAGAGAAGGTGTAGGAAAAACAGGCACCATAGACGAGCACCCAGGCAGCCTATGACTCTCGACTATGATATCATAATTTATTAAGATAACAAGATTGGCCAATTCTGCGACATTCGGATTGGCCTAGACTAAGCCTAGCCTAGCCAAGCCTAGCCGAGCCCAAACAGACCAAGCCCAGGCTGGCATGGCCTGTCCTGTCCTGTCAAGCCTAGCCTGAGTTCATTCCTTCATGGTGAACGCAAATAAACGTCCCCTTGTTTTGACTTTGCCACCTGCTCGAGTTTTCAAAGCTACGGGCTCCAGTTTTAAAAAACTATAGGCCCCAATTCGATAGGCATTGGAACGGGTCGACTTTTTAATGGCACCTCCCCCCCCCCCACACACACTAGGGTCCCTTGGAAGCATCGGCTCGGCCTAGCCTATCAATGCATAGCTTAGTCCAGCCTACCCTAAGCCGAGCATGACCTACCCTAGCTGGGCCCGGCCAGACTCAGCCCAGCCTACTATAGACTAGCCTGGACCGGCCTAGCCTGAGCTCATTCCTTCATGGTGAACGCAAACGAACGTCCCCTTTTTTCGACTTTGCCACCGGCTCAAGTTTTCAAAGACTAGAGCCCAATTCGATCGCCAATGGAACGGGTCGATTTTTCAACAACACCCCACCACCAACCCTAGGGCCATGGGTGTACCTGGCTATGCGGGACCATCGGCTCGGCCTAGCATAAGCCCAGACGAAACCCAGCCTACCATAGCCTAACCTAAGCCCAGCCGGACGCAGCCCAGCCTACCATAGCTTAAGCCCAGCCTTGCTTAAGCCCAGCCGGACCAAGCCCAGCCTACCATAGCTTAGCCTAGCCTAGCCTAGCCATAAGCTCATTCATTACAGAAGAATTGGGTGAGCAATCATATCATGATTAAGATAACAAGAGAGAAGGGGTAAGACTCAACGTCCGCCTGACGTCAACTTTTTCTGTCGCCATGCCTACACCGATTCGCTGAATTGGTAGTACAGTAGAACCTCGATTTTACGTACGGTACGGGACCAGAGGGCGTACGTAAATCGGGGGATTCGTAAAATAGAGGTTGGGTTAAATTTGTGGTAACCTTTGACCTAATACGTACGTAACTGTCTCTTATACACATCTAGATGTGTATAAGAGACAGGCTTGTGTACGTGAAACAGCAACCATGTGCTATGCACTGGGCGAGCCAACCAATTAGCGTTCGTGTACGAAACTATGTCTACGCAGCTTCGTGTACAAAATTAGACCAGACGAGTTCTTCCATGGTTTGCCACACGAAGCTAAGGAGGAAAGCAATAATTTTGAGCACCATCGGTAGTTGTTCATCTCACTCAGTTCACGTGGTTTTAGATTATAACAACCCGGTATTAGACTCAATCAGCGTTGCTGTTTAATGAAAATACTTTGCATTATGGTTTGTTTATTGTTATAGTTTATTGTTATATTCTTTTTACTTATGGTTGCTCTCAAAAGGGCCGTTTGTTTTGAATATTTTCGGGGTTTTTGATGACGTCATCGTCCATACGAGGCGTACGTAAAACAGAGGGTTCGTATAACTGGGGTACGTAAAAACGAGGTTCTACTGTACAAGTGTTGATCACACCCAGTGCTCCACGGATTTGCCCTCCTTGTGCGGACAAATCTCGCGGATCATGTAAGGTTTAGTTTCAGTAGATCGCAGCGAAACCGCTGCTCACGGTATCTTCACTGTAGACAAAAAGTCCGAAATAAAGGCAAGAAAAAACTATAGATGGCGCGCTATATTTAAAACTTATTTGGATACACGTCACCATGTCTGAATATTCAATACTGTTAATTAGCCATTAATACTGAGATAACTAGAAAGATTATCTGAATATTCATGATCGACCCCTAATTTGGTCACGAGGGAGGAGCCTGGAACCTTTCGTTCAGAAAAATACTTCATGGAAGTCGATGTGGAAGCCGATAGACGTAAGTGTGTAATTTTCATGTTTTTTCAGTTTTTTTACTAAATTTGTAATTAGTGTTAGCCATCATTTATCATCACATATGTTGTATTTATAAATTGATTGATAGTTAAAGAACAAGTTTGCAAAATAAAAATTTTTTGTAACGGCTATTTTTTTTTTCAATGACGGTTAATGTAACCTTCCCGTTTAGGCGACAGTGGAGCACGTGTTATGCATTGTAGGAGGCCTAGCGCCATATGCACGCCTAGGAAGTGATCGCTCATGAGGTTTTCTTAGCTCTTTCGGCATCGACGTAGGCCTAAGCAGGTATGCGCGCATAACACATAGGCGTTTAAAAATAATCTACATAGGCCTAGGCCTCAAATGATACATATATTCGTTTTTATTGTTTCACAATTTACTAATTCAATTTTTAAATATATTTTTAGACTAGCTAGGCCTATTCCTAGGCCAAGGCATACGCCTAAGGCATAGGCCTAACTAAGTCAATGGGGGTCCGACGAATTACCCAAATGATACGCAATTACCCAAATGATACCCAAACAATACACAATTAGCCAAATGATATTAATTATCCAAATGTGTGTAATTAACTTTGAAACCTTTTGTATTTTTAACATACATTTATAGTATTTATTTGTCAATTATTCGTAATTACTACTACTACTCTAACTACTACTACTACTACTACTACTACTACTACTACTACTACTACTACCACTACTACTACTACTACTACTACTACTACAACTACTACTACTACTACTACTACTACTAGCTACTACTAGCTACTACTAGCTACTATTACTACTACTACTACTACTACTACTACTACTACTACTACCACTAATAATAATAATAATAATAATAATAATAATAATAATAATAATAATAATAATAATAATACATGAGGAACCTTCACCATTTGCCAAATTTTACAATTTTGAACCAGGTTTTGCCGATCCCTTCTTATCTCTATTAATTACTGCTTCAGGGAATTTTGTAACAAGATTAACAGTGAAGCTCATTAGTTGTGAATAGTTCATAAGAAGACTAGCACAATTAAATCAAAAACCATGTTGTAACTTCTAACATAAGTCATTGATTTTTAAAATTCAAAAGCATATCTATTATGATTTTTATCTGAAATTATAGCTAAGGTAATAAAAATGCCATTTTTTTTTATTACAGGTTTTTAAAATTTTCCAGCCTGGTTTTTAAATACTATACTGGTAATTTATTGAGAAACAGCAATGCCTGCTGTGATAATGACCCTTAAGTAGAGGTATTCTTCTTTGATGTTTAATTGGATTATTGAGATAAGATTCTGGCAAAACCTGGTACACCAACCCGCCTGAATGCCCTTTTAAAGGGTTTGCTGGTAAATGGGATAGTAACAGCATGAATACAGTATTTTTCATATATGTATTAATAATCTATTCTGGTAATTGCTAATAATATTTTTGTTTTATTGGTTTCTAACGTCATTTGCATATTTTCGGACATAAATTACATTCTTTTCTTTAGCATACAATATTTATTTGTCAGGAATAGCTATTACGGTTTTCATAACATTAATAACAACAATAACATTATTCATTGCATTAATAACTAATGGAACAATTATGGAACACAGTATTTAATTTTGAAGTCAATATTACCATGTTAAATTATCAATGAAATTCAACTCGTATACACTCCATATTTACATTACAGTATTTCATTGTCCATACAAAATTTTTCTAATATTTTAATAGTTGAAACATATTGAAATATTTTTAAATCAACTCATATGATACGGTCCATATTTAAATTTTCTAACAGTAGGCCATATATTATTGTTCGTACAAAATTTAGATATGTACAGTTGGCCTACGGTTTTCTGTACAGCGTTAATATATAGTATTATTGTTTGTACAAAATTTACATACATGTCGAAAAATGATTCAAAACTCTATATTTAAATTGTAGCACAACGCTGCTTGTGTGTACAATGTTAATGACGTTTTAAATATTGTGTTTCCTTTTACACCATGATAATAATGTACTTCCGTAATTACAGTAGTCTGTGCGGTTCAATTGTCTGTAAGAAATCATTTAAGGATTTTGATTTTAAGGCTGTATGGTCCCAGATTCTTCATTCTTCATTACCTGATGAAGATAAAACAATTGTGGCATTATTATATAATATCAAAATTAGTGGTCTAAATTTCTGAAAATTTACCATTTAAATTGAATATGATCAAAATATACTAACAATATTTTCTTTTTCTGGGTGTTACTATCTTGTCATGTATCTCGGGGGATGTTAATATTATATGGTTTTTAAGAATGGACTCCATTTGTCTCATTTCAGATTGTACACCGTAAACGTTCCTTGCTTGCTTGTTGAAGGCAGCGTGGATTTGCTCACCACCTTGCTTGCTTAGAAGACCTAATCCAAAGTGCCATCTCTTAAGGGTAGGTACAACATGCATTTCAAGCATATGCAGTTTAGGCGAAATGCTGTGCCCGTGTTGTCGGTATTCTCCAATGAAATCCTTGATGTTGTCATCTATCCGGGAAACAAACAAAGTAAAAGTGATAGGGATAAGATAAATAACTCGGGTTTTTATATATATATATTGAATATTTTATTTATATTTTTTAAAAACATCTATAAATGTTGCAAGGAAAATATACCCACCAATTTCTTGTATCTTGTTATCTGAGATTGGACGAGTATGATTGATTTTTTGTTCCACTGTTGAAAACTTTGTGAAAAGTGGAACGAATTTGGATGCCATCACCTTGGCTTTATATGACAACTCGTTTGCATGCTTGATTGGAATTTCCATTGCCTGCTTATCTAGTGTTTTTTTGCATGCTTTCAGCAACTTTTGGATATTATATTTATCTGCAGGAAAAAAATTTATGAAATTGTCTTGTCTAAATAAAATTAATTAGGTTTATAGTTTGCGAGTTCAAATAATATATTGACATACTGTAATAAACAGTACTAAATTTTAAAAAATACACTAATATACTGTAACATAAAATCGTACTTCAGTGATAATAATATAAAACCGAAAGGTTCACTGATTAATCTCAGATAAGAAAGTATAATACATACTCCAAGTATTGAAATACACGCCATCGTGTTGGGATTCAATATTTCAACATTAATTATGTCATCATCATTGACAATGGCAAAATCATTGAAATACACGATGGCGTGTATTTCAATACTTGGAGTATGTATTATACTTACTTAATAATATAAAATATTAAAAATTACCTGGCAACATTTATGGACATGATTTCCATTAAAAGCTTTACCATGATATGCTTTTCTGTCAACCTGATGTTTCCTTAAAACAGAGTCCATGGCAGAAACAATTGGCCCCATTCCAAACTTTAAAGTTTTTTATTGCTTTCCATTGCTTGTTCCTAATACATAAATATAATTTTAAATTAGTGTAGTGTGCAGTTAACATAGCCATTTCTTTTTTTTTTTTTTTTATTGTTACACTATATTAAATACTTACAAGTTCTTTAATTGTCTGGCACTTTGAAGATATTAAAGTTGCAGATTTTGCTAGCTGGGCAATTGTCATATTGTCCTCTATGGTGTTGATTTCTTCACGCAAAATCTGTATCTTTTCTTTACATGTTTCAACCGTCGTAGCATTTTGTGCATTAGCCAGTTCAAAATTGTTCATGGATTCTGATGGATTAGTTTGTCTACTAAAGATATGGAAAGAAATCATAAAAAATTCTGATTCTACTGTAACACAATAATATTAAATATATTTAAATATAGAGTACTTGATTACTGTACCTGAGTTTATATATTATGCTATCTATGTCATGGGCTTCTAGCTCTAGCAAGTCATACAGTTTCTTAAAAACTCCAAGAGAGATGTGAAGGCATGGAATTGAAACCTATTGAAAGAAAAGTGAAAAATTGTTTAATATTATTTTAGAATATATTGCACAGTATCACATTTAATATCATAATTTTACTTTTTTGTCGAATTTAAATATTCATTTGAAAAGCTTACATGGTCTATATCAATGTTGACCATTGACTTTCTCACAACATTTCTCGAGAAGTCTTTGCTTGTTTTTTTACAAGAACCAGCAGCAATAAAATTTTTGAGGTCCTCAGACAGAGACTTCATACTTCTTTGCTGCTTTCTGATGCCTTTGTTCATCTCATCTTTGGTAGTTGTACAAAGCAAACAACCATATCGTCCTGAAAGTTAAATTGTATATTTTTAGATTATCATAATAATAAACAATTATAATAATTATTTATTTAACATCACAATTATTTTCTTACCATTAGGTGATTGGAGGCCATAGATCCTTATCATGAAATCGTAGTCGCCGAAGAGGAACAACTTGATTTTGTAACCTCTGAGATGAATGAAAGAAATGAAAACAAATATCAATTTGTTAAAGGTAACTATAGTAGTTTTAAATAGTATGATATTCCCGGTACGAATTTTAATTATGGATGGTTATTAAAAACAAAAATTGGCCAAACCTCCAAACTTGTCCATGTAATTTTTTTTTATCACAAAATAATTTTGAATTTGAATATTTATCATTAAAGAGTGGGTAATATTTATCATTAACCAGTGGGTAATAAAAACTTACTTGTAGTGTTTCTCTAGATTCATGTATACGAACTGTTGAATGTCCCGTATTTTTGTAACAGGGGCCATCCTTTCTTCATAGCCATTTTGACCATTTGCCGTCTCACACTTGAATACTAGGCTTATCATTTGGCTTTGTATGAAATCTTGGGTAGGATCCTGCTGTCTGTATTGCATTTTTCTCTCTGAAAAGAATAATACACTGTTTTGTTTACCTTCTTATCTTCCTTAGCTGTTGCCAGCCAAGACTGCAGTCAGATTTTAATGCGAGGCTGTCGTCCACACTTGGATGTTTTCGCTGCATGGACTGCAGTCCTTCAGCAGCCAGTTGCGTTTCGTTACTTACCGTTACCACAAGAAACAATTCTTCGAATTTCCTTAATTTCTGCTGTCCTTCTCGAAACAGTCTTTTTGCTGACATCATCACTAGATTTTGTTGCATTTGATATGACAGCAACTTTCAGTGGCTAAAGGAAAAATACATATCATTGTGTATAATATTTGTTATCACTTGGACACTTGTAGTACAGTTTATTTTATCGTTCAAATATATGTTGGCAGATGGAAGCCATTACAGATTTTATAATCATTACAGCATTTGATAAATTATACAAATTTACAGTAATATTACTGTAACTAATTTAAAAAATTGATTGAAATTTACTTACTCTGCCATTTGTTATTATGTTGATTTCTTTTTGCTTTTTGAGTGATTTATGAAGCACTTTATGAGCTATTTTTTCCAGCTCATTTGGCATCACTTTATTGATCTGACAGTTGATTTCATTTACTGCTTTTTTGATTTTCTCAACTGTCTGTTCATATTTTGATGAACATTTGTGGCCCTCACAGTCATTGTATAACAGTGTGCTGGAACACTTCTGGCATCTCAGTTGAACAGAGAGGGGTGATTGCTCACTCAGTTCCGATGGTGGTCTGACATTGTTACGATTAACAGGACAAGAATACTTAACACATGGAATGACATCAGACTTAAGCGTACGAAAGAGTTGAAACAAACAATGTGCACAGAAAGTGTGACAACATTTAGTTTCCAACATCGATAGAGACATAACATTTTTGCATATGGTACACACATAAATTGTGTTAGCTGCATGTTCTTTATTTAGTATGAACTGGCTAGACAAAATGAATCCGTGTGGTTTGTCCAGTTGTATGTGTTTATGTGTTTAAATTTATACGCCTTTGATACACATGCAGTACAGATATTTTTAGGATGAATATTGTTAATTGAATTGCTAAGATTGTAGAAATCAAGTATTTCAGGTCTCAAACTCAGGATTTTACATTTTGTATCACAATTCTTGAACTTATAACCACAGCAAAGTTGGCACATAGAAGAGAAATGCACATCCATAATTTACAACAGTACGGTATACACTGACACAACATAAGCAAACCCCATCTCACAGTCAGCACCCCATCTCACAGTCAGCAGTCCCTCAGCAAAAAAGCGTTTATCCTATGCCTAAGGCTAGGCCTAGCCTGTATATAACGTAGAAAGTTGGGAATAATAATAAGCTAGGCAACAAAAAAACGAAACCCAAAATGATGTATGTCGTGTGTTACAGACGATAATAAGTTTCGTATTTAGCGCCCCAACGTTCTGTGGTGGAGCTGTTTGTTTATATCGTCTCTGAATGATAAGCCCCAGAAATACAACAAAAAATACGAGTAAACGGTTTTTTTAAACAGTGTGATTCTAATGTATGGTTTAATACATATAAATGTAGCTTGTAATTAGTTTGAATCCAAAAAATATGACTTCTATTTTCTGTAATATCTGATATACTACACGTATTCCAGTACCGACAAATTCGCTACCGTAGCGATGAGTCAGTCGTTCCGGTTCATTGATCTCGTGGGCTTAGAAAATATCAGAGCCATATATATAAAGAGTTGCGACATTCCGCTCCTTGGTTTACGAAAGTCACGTGGTAC
>NW_022729789.1:0-732 GCF_011630105.1 Anneissia japonica | reverse complement strand
TTTTGAAGTTGGTTCAACTATATTGAATCACGTCAGTCATCATACTTCATGAATACGTTTTACTTCACTGCAATCAGGTCATCGTTTGTTCTATTGTTGTCAATATTATATTATGGAATATATATGCCTTGATATATTTTGTTCTTATCGTATCCTTGAATATGTTGTTAAATGTCTTAGAGATATTTTTTGCTCTTTACAATGACGTATCAGTTTCAAACAATGTATGAGCATTAGGAACCTAACAAGGCTCTGTCTCTGGGTCCGACCAGCTGTCTAAGACCCTACCAAGGCTCTGTCTCTGGGTCCGACCAGGTGCGTTTTAAGGCCCGGCATTTATTTTGCACTGGGGCCCGTCACCACCTCGCTACGCCACTTCCTTTATGATTACTTTCCACATCATCGTCTTGTGGCAAAAATCAATACTTTACGCAATTCTCGTCGTATTTGTTTGTACACTTGACACTTATCATGGAACTCTTTAAATGCTTCATGAAAGTTCAATTGGATTTCAATTGGTAGTCGTGTGCGAATACGTTTACAGTGGATAATCTAGCAGTGTACTTGACAATACCTTTTTGTCATTCACTATCAATCTGTTAATTGTTACGTTTAATATATATACAGTATATATATATATATATATATATATAGAGAGAGAGAGAGAGAGAGAGAGAGGAATTTTATTACGCAATGCATATTTACATGACAACATTCGTTGAGACTGTGCTG
>NW_022729787.1:0-1133 GCF_011630105.1 Anneissia japonica | reverse complement strand
TTTTTACTGTGTACTGTGGGGTCAAAGATAAATTTGAACTTAAAATCCGTCAAAGTACAGAAAAAATACCTCAACAAAAATAGTTATAGTTATAGCTCATTTAAAAGGAACAAATAAATTATATTACTACTATTGTATTATTACTTCATGTCTGGGCAGGACTAATGAATTTAACTCAAATTGTAACTGTACACATCTAGATGTATAAAATAAATCAGTTTTTACAGTGTACGTGTACACTGGGGTCAAAGTTAAGTTTGAACTTAAATATAAACCATTGTGTAACCATGATGTGCTTTCCTTGTCAAAGGTTAACGAGTGTACTATGCTGCTAGGTGAGTAGCCTTACGTCGTTATTCTGTGAGCAGCTCGCGGTTGCTTAAGATGTCATGGGAGAGGAGGATGATGTGAACTCATTTATTACAAATTCATACTTGGAGGTAAATACTTAAGCCAGGCTCTGGGGAAAACATTTTTTTATGTTTTTCTTTCTTTTCTTATCTAAGTATGTTCTTTTCAACACCATGTTTACACTATGAAATTATTTCCAAAGATGAATTTGTCTCTGAGTGTGTTTACATGTAATGTTGACATTCATAATGGTGGGTGTGGCGTAGGACGTTAAGCTCTAATGTGCAGTATTAGCGGCAGGGAGCGAGGGCTGATGCTTTGTAGTTATTTTTATTGGTTTTTTTTTTTCAGGATGCATTTCAGCTTCTTCTACCAGTTCTACAAGTTGTTGCCATTGAGTATGAAGAATAAAACCACTAAAGAAAATATTATCAGGTATTTAAGACAATGAATTGAGAATAGCCTGATTCAAATAAGCCAACGAAAGCTGATGTTTGCACATGCAGTCCTGTCTTTTGTTATAGATCAAAATGCATATTTCCAAACACATTACTGTAAAAACTGTTTGGTTATGATATCTAATTGGAAATTTTATTTGTATTATGTGGATGCAGTTCAGTGCAGTGGAAATGGGTTGGTTTCCCAACCACTTGGTCGGGGTTTCAATCCTTCGCTGAGTATTTTACTTGTGTCTAAGCAGTGTACTACATTGCCTCGTTATAACCAATCAATGAGTACCAGCAAATTCCTGGAAGTAGCCAGTGATGGACAAATGTCCCACC
>NW_022729786.1:0-5520 GCF_011630105.1 Anneissia japonica | reverse complement strand
TTGGAATATAATATTTATTTTTTAAGCATAAATTAACGTATACAAAACATTTGAAAAAGCCAACTTTTTGCACATTAATTCCAGGTAAAATTAATATTCCAAATAAAAAATGTATATTACCAAAAACTTCTATTTGAATATAATTTTTTTTTCTCTATTTGTTTTATAACTTTGAACATTTTACTTGGGAGCTCTAGGCCGACTGCCTTCTTGGTTTCGCAGGGTACAGGAGAGTAAAGCCAAACTAATTGTATGCGTAGGTTTAATTAGTGAGAAACATTTTATCGTTTTATAGCGCTATGTGGTGTCATTTATTCTTTTATTTAACATTGGAGTGAGGCTCCGACGAGCTGAGCATTTTAGCTTGTATAAAACGAGTTCAAGTGTTTGAACTCAATAACGGGTACATAAACAAAAATGTTTTTTTATTAAAGCCACGTAAAATTTGGGTTTCAATGTATGTTTAATTTGAGTACCCGAACTATATACACAAGCATTCCGTTACTCAAACCACGCTCAAACAAACAACAAATGAATAGGCATACTGATCAATTTTTAGTAACCCGTCAGTAAATTAAGTATTTCTATTCGAAATACCTTTCCCCCTGAATTCGTGATAATTGGTTATCACGCATAGACTTGTGCTAAATGCGTGACAAATTTACGATCACTCATGTGACGTGTTTGTGCAAAATGCGGGTTTCATCCAAAATCACTTTGAAATGCATGACCGTCCCGCACGATGCGGGATGATTGGTAAATATGTGTTAATTATATGCCGCATCACACGCGAGAGAAATGGTGCGTCCAGAATGATCTATAGTACAAGAGTTGGTGGTGGAAATACACTTCAAAGTTGATGTCATGTCGCACATGTATTACCAGGAGTAGTAGATAACGAGATTCGGCGAGATGAACATGGTATTGATTAAAGATTAAGCGGTTAATTATTGCCTTAGGAGGCGTCGGTTTGTTTTGTTTTAGATGGATATTAAGTTTTCGAATTTATAGCTGTTTTATCCTTAAAGGATGCACTACCATAAAAATGTGTGCCACTGTTCTAACATGTATATCCAATACATTTGATTTTAGTGGATGCACTCTGTGATGGACTTAGGAGTATGGAAGTTACTTTCATTGATGCTAAATGGACATAAGAGTGTAACTTGTCATGAGAGTAAGCTGTAAGGTTGTCAACATCAGCTACGTAGAATTATTTGTCTGATGCAAAGATAATGACTGAATATTAAACACTGTTCGAATTTTAAAAGATTGAAGCTGTTATAATGAGAACAGTTATGCAAATCGTTAGGTTTACATGAGATGCAAGTGAGAGGGTATCGATCATTGATATTGACGGAGACAATGGAATGAAAAGATCTCAAATGGTCTTGAATAGTTCAATTACATCTGTGTCATGGTTTCAGCTAAGCACTATAACTTCTATGTATTTCTTTCTGGTATAATGAGACGGTTTAAAGTGATATGAGAAAACAAGAATTGAATTGAATTAAAATTGGAAAACGAATTGGAAAAAGAGTAACAAAACCTAAAAGTAAACCAGAATGAATAAAGCATCAGGATAGCCCTTAAAGCCAAAAAATACTGGCTCATTTTAATGGGATCCAAGATAGAAGTAAACAGTAATTACTAACAACAAACTTGAAAACTAACGATAGAAATTATAGGTTAAATATTCTAAAAAATTAAACAAGATAATCTGAGATTACAGAAACTTGTCTTGTTGCACCATATCAATGTACTGAAAAAATAATGGTATTTATGTACATTGTAGCCTTTTCCAAGTATAAATTTACTTGAAATATGATCTGCTTTGATACATATACACATAATATTATTTAGGCAAATATCAACGATAAGTGCAAACTTTGTGGCAACCTCCAATCTTTAGCCTAATTCACGACGTATTAAATGCTTGTAATATAGCATTAGATTAAGGTCGTTTTACATGGCGCCATAACTGTGTTTTAAGAAATCTAGGCCTAATAAAATTTGTTTCTGAATTTATAAAATATATTCGGATTTTTTTGCAGACATTAGTTGTTATTTTACTCAACTACTGCAGGGGGAACGATTCCCCTAAGTATATTATTATTCACTAAATTAAAGCCAGATGTCGTCATTATTATTGGAATAGCTAAGTTAATTGATATTGTAGTGGGAAATATCGAAAAAGCCCACGAGTACAAAAGTGAAAAGTATTCAAATATCTGTTATGATCTTAACAACACCGGCTTTTCTTGTCGACTTTTGTGCCTCGAAATAGGATCACGAGGACTGATAACAAATGATAATGAAAATAGACTAAAGGATATTATGAAATTGAATAGACCTAATAGAAATGTCAAATAAGTTAAAAAAAACCAACTTAGTCAATTAGCATTGGCATCCAGTTATGTTACATGGAATGCGAGGCACTCTTCCGAATGTTCTTTCTTAGGCTTTTGGATCTTTCGTAAACCGCTGTGCCAATCCTGAGCCATGTGCCCAAAAGTATGTACTTTCTACACATGCCCTAGAACTCTGCTTCTTAAATGCGATCAGGATTGTGAAAAGAAACACATTCAATGACGAATGTAGATGGATTTTGTTTTTTTCGCTATGACAACTCAAATCCCATAAAATACATAAAAAAAAAAAAAAAATTAAACCCACTATCTACCACAAATGTAAACTAAATGAAAATTCCTAAAACTCCATGAGAGTATCGAAAAACGGCAGCGCTCTTCCTTTTCACGATTTAATTTAGTCTAATATTATAACATTACATAAGGCTAGCCTAGACATCTTACTTTAATTGTAACCGGGCCTTATGACCACAAAAGTTGCTATGCTAGCCTAAGCCTTTTTTTCAATTTTTATTTTTAATACCACTAGATAAACTCTGGCAGCCAAAAGATCAGATACCGTTTCATGCGGTCTAGCTAGGCCAGCCAATTACTAGGCCGGTCTCTATAGTGTACTAGCTAGGCCCAGCAAGAGCTGCATAGTCCCTGTAGTACTAGCTAGAGTAAGCCTAGGCTAGGCTAGCTCCACCTAGGCCCACTATAGCTACTAACTACTATTAGTGGGCCTAGTCGTGCATTGATAATCTTCTGAAGTTTTTCATTATTTCTTTTAAACTTTGTGTTTCCTGTTTTTTTGGGCATATTTTATAGAATTCTCCAAAAATTGAAAACCCCTTAATTCACGTTCTTTTTTCACAAACTCGATTACGTTTAAGATGACGAAAAAATTCTAGCGCATTCATAGAAACTACATAATTTTGGGCACAGTGGTTCAGGGCTGGTAGGCCTACGGTAGGTTACGAAAGCGTCAAATGTATACCCGAGCTGTAAAAGTGTTATGTGGACAGTTACTCAACAGTGTTAGGCCCGCTCAAACCTCTCTCTTGTTTTTTTTAATTTTTAATTTCCTACTTCTAAATTATAAACTTTTTATAATTGTATTTATAGAATAGGCCCCTACTTATTTTCTCATACTGTATTTTATTATTACTTACATGTCATTTGCAGACCTAATTCGAAGTAAAATTGGGACAGCTGAATTGTACGATATGCGGCTGGAAAATATTTTAAAAATTCTAAAATCAAAGTTGATGAGAACCAAGATACACGTGATATTGTGATGGGTACAAATTTGTAGTAAATCAGTCCAGCAGTGTTTGAGTTATGCGCCGGGGGACAATTACACACACACACGCACACCCACACACACACACACACACACACACACCCCCCCCCACACACACACCGGACTAACGCACACACATGTGGTATTAATATATCAAAGGATGACATTACAGAGTAATCACTAATAAGTGCATGTTCTTAAGTAATTAAAACTAAATTACACTACGACAATGATAGTAATTCTCTTCCTATTTCAATCAGTGGCAGTAAAAACATATTAGAGTATGATTATGTTGAATCTTTAACCACATAATAACATGTATTAAAAATCATTTAGATTGCAGCTACAGGTAATGTTTCAGAACTTTTATCAATCAACATGTCATCGCCGGAGACACTCAGAACAAAAGATAACACTGGAGCAACTCTACTTCATACAGCGGCTGCTAACGGAAAAAAGGACGTCTTAGAAATGCTTTTAAAACACGGTAGGTTTTTTTTTGTATTACTTTTCTATAATAACTTTACTTTCCATATTGTATGACTTTAAATGAAATGTCATGTATTTTCACGGAATTTACTTACATTATATAATCACTAATACATTACAAGAATCCTTTATTTTTTTCTCCTATTTTTTGCTTAATATGATCATTTTCTTTTCTTAATTTGTTCGCTTTCCCATTATTGTTAACCAAGAAGTAAATTTCCTGTTAATTGTCTTATGTTCAAAAATGAGCTTTGATTTGATTTGATATTTCCATATGTTAAAAAAAAAGCATACGAATCCAGACAAAAGTTCCTTTTAATATGAAATGATTGTAGACCTATTTCGTAAAAATAGTCTCCAAATACCGATAGACTGAGAGGTAATATAGGCTTCTTGACCCAAAGCAGTTTCTAGTCTGGTCGCTCGGCCCCTCGAATAAACCTCATATTGAAGAGTCACTCGTGTTAAGAAATATGTTTGCATCCGCACGTATGTAATCGTTACGTCGATGTTGTAGTTATGGCAGGTGGCATTGAACTGCCAAATGTACCCAGGGTGCTGCCCAATTTTCAGATTGTTGTCCACGTTTCGGATATTTTTATCGGATTTTTTAAATTTTTGTTTTTGTGTGTTTTTCTGTTTTTTAGTCACATTTACACAGATCATTTCTGATATTATTTTAATGACAATCCGGAATGGGATGTGGATATGGGGACCATTTACAGAAAAACATCCTACACTAGATATCTCAAAAATTGATTTACTAATCTGAATGAAACTTTCTCGAGAGGTTAACCAAGTTTAAAAAAGAAAGACATTATTAGATTTTGGTTAACGATCCAGATTTTGGTATCATTTTGGTGGTAATTTAAAATGCTTAGTTCCCAGACCTGAATGTCTAAAAAAGTGATCAATGGAACTGAATGAAACTTTTGAATGGTTTGTTATTGTAAAGGAAGACATACTTACATTTTAGTGAGGATCCGAAGTAGTGTGTGGATATGAGAACCATTTAGGGAGAAAGTTTGTAGACCAGGTATCTCAAAAACAAATCAACTAATTTGAATGAAACTTTCTGGAAGAGTTCATCAAGTTACAGTTAAGGAATGATTGAACTCTACTCCAGACTCCAGGATCCATCGCATTGTTCTGGCTAGTCCCCCGGGGACCCACAGCAATCCTAGTGCAACGCTAGTGAAATTAATATATCATTATTATAATGCACACTCTAAATTTGCAGTTCCAGAAGATATAAATGTTCAAGATAACAATGGTAACACACCTTTACATTTGGCGGTGATTA
Organism: Anneissia japonica; assembly: GCF_011630105.1. Classification (NCBI taxonomy): domain Eukaryota; kingdom Metazoa; phylum Echinodermata; class Crinoidea; order Comatulida; family Comatulidae; genus Anneissia; species Anneissia japonica. Next base: position 74 of record NW_022729786.1, on the reverse strand, counting down.
ATAATCATCTCCATTTGATTGATGTTTTACTACGTGAAGGACAAAATGCAAGTATATTAAATGATCTTCAGATG
>NW_022729785.1:0-569 GCF_011630105.1 Anneissia japonica | reverse complement strand
ACTCCACGCTGTCCATGTTCGATCGCCCGCAACTCGCCGACATGTTAGGCGTCGATGCTCGGTCTTCTGGAAAAAGTCCCACCGTAAATAACGTTCACTCGAAAAGAACGACGAACAGTTTAGTTGGACAATTCCTAAACAAAATTCTCCGACAACTACAGGCGTCGACGAACATGCAGTCACCCGTCGAAACTCATTCGCGGGAACAACCGACGACGATGAGTCCGGCGGTCCATTCTGCAAACGCGGGAGACTTCGAAATGAAAAGTTTGGCGGTGTTACCGCCTTTACCGACACCCGTCGAACAGCAGGAGCAGCAACAGCAGGAGCAGCAGCTGGAGGAGGAGGTGGTAAGACCATCAGGGATACCCAAGGTAAACGTGTCCGTAAACATGTGCAAAGACAACGTACTATACGACAGACGATGGAAGAGATGGCGTAAGCGAAAGATCGAATGTATGGCCGCTAGTTTTAAAGAACTGAAAGCGGAAGTCGTGAAAAAAAAACGAAATATGTCGACGGAATTGGAACAGACTAAATCGGAAACGGAGGCGATTTCGACGGATCTG
>NW_022729784.1:0-1051 GCF_011630105.1 Anneissia japonica | reverse complement strand
AATATCAAAATGAGGATATTTCCCTTGGACTGATATGGGAGCTCCGATCCCTGGACAGACAGTATGTTTCCCATGGCCAACAAGCTAACCACTACCCACCACCACTAATTGTATCTGCTATTTTGCTATTATGATATTCACGAATTCTTGTCAAGCCATGTTCTCTGGATGATTAGGCTGTCTTTTCCGCCTAAGCACCATTCGTAATGTCCCTAAATAATCTTTTTTCATTCAAAATGTGCCTCTTAAATTTAATAATTTTCCATAAGAACCCCTCGATTTTAATCTATTTCCATAAGCGCCCACTCAATTTCCACTCTGTTTTCATAAGCGCCCCGTTCGAATAAGCGCACCGTTTGAATAAACGCCCCTGAGAAAGTGCAAAAAATATTTTAAGCGCCCGGGCGCTTATTCGCGCGAGTACGGTATCTTCTTTTTTAGAAATGCAGAATATGCATAAATGTAATAAAAAGAAATATTCAATTTAAAAAATAGTATCTTCTTTTTTAGAAATTACGAATACGCATATGTTTTCCCTTAATTCATCTGGGTGGTTTCTTTTAATGATGCATGTGCTATCGTTTTTGGGGTATTAGAGCTTGGCCCCATCTGTTCCTTACCTGATACAATGTCACTGTCTTGTAGTGCATGATAGTAGAACCGAGGGCTTCTGCAGTGAAAGCTACCAGAGCCATCATATTACCTTTCGTGCATCCTGGTGTTACAGCGACATTGTTTTCGACATTCGCGGGTGGAGCCCAGTTCTGGATACTTATACAAAGCGCTCATGCTTTTCAAATTGTTTGATTAAATATTGTACTTTAAGTCTAAATTATTTACCGCTTGTTTTCTTTATTGTTGTAAAGCATATTGAGGCTTTTTCCGGAATGCACTACAGAAGAATGGAATTGTTGAATTGCTAAATTTATGGTTTTAATCTTTGATATTTGTAATATTTTTTTGCTTTTTAATGATGCTGAATACTGTACATTCATATTCAATTCAAATTCAAATTTTTATTATTATTTAAGTAATATAAATTAAGTTCATA
>NW_022729783.1:0-1192 GCF_011630105.1 Anneissia japonica | reverse complement strand
TAGTTTTGATATCTCTAACTTTCTGTTGAATCGAAAAATAAAAATTACTAAAAAAATGAAATTATACGTTTGTTGTGTGAATGTTATTAGCATCTTCCAAACTTGCATAACGCGCTATACCGTTCGCTGCGCTTAAAATTCAAAGAAATCAAGGATGACGATGATGGAGGTTCCCGTCGAATTGTGCAACGCAGCGAGAGAAGCGACGAAGGACGAACCGGCGATCAGGTTGCAGTTATCCAACATTTCCAATTTTTGGGACGAAGTCATGCACGGAACGGAATGCAGACGTGAGATTTGTGGAGATTGCAAGAAGAGCACGCCGTGCAGCCGATGCGTGTTATTTTCGTGCGTCGTCTGCGGCGAGATGTCCAGTCGCGCTCGGATCGACCGGAGTGTCGACCGATGTCGCGCTTGCCACAGCGACGCCGTTCGCGCCTCCAGACGGAGAGATTGCGTTCGCGAGGTTTTAAAATCAATGACAGTGGAGCCTGCAGTCTTGGATTTCGTGACGATCCTCAAACTCGTGCAGGTCGAGCTGGTTCATCACGATCCGTACGAGATATCAGTCGCAATGAACGGATTCGAGGACGAGGTGTACCGACTCGGTAAGACGTTCGCGAACAACCTTCTCGGTTTGCCTTCCTTGCAACAGTTGACTCTGGTGGACATGCCGATCGTCGACTCTTTCGTGATGACCCTGATTCGAAAGAGGAACGTCCTCCTGCACGTTCGGTTGGTCAGATGTCGCAAGTTGAGGTTTTCCGCCGTCGTCGAAGACGAAGACGGCGGAGAGCGCGTATGCGACGATAACTCGCCTCCGATCCTCTGTCTGGAGGAGATGCACGTGTCTCCGATCAGGCTAGCGACAACCTTCGACGGAGTCGTTTCGGAGATCGTTCTGAGAAATTGCGAGTTCGACGCGGACGAGCTTACGACCCTTGAAAAAATGAAGGTTGTAGTGGAATGATGTCGATCCAATGTATTTCAGATTTAGACAAAAAAAATAATAAATGATAGGGGAAAAATACCTAAAAACTTTGTCGGATTTTTTTTTAGTGTGTGAAAGTTTGCGAACTTGACGTTGAATGAGCGAGTGACAGGCTAACATAGAAAGATCGAGGCAGGGTGACAATTTTTTTTTCGTATTTTTTTTTAATCGACTTTCAAACAAGCGTAGTCCGAGCGTGAA
>NW_022729782.1:0-4097 GCF_011630105.1 Anneissia japonica | reverse complement strand
TTTCGGACTTGCCGTCCGTCCAGGAATTGGTTCAGGCCCGTAGCCAGGGGGATTTTTATGGTTCGGGCGAACCCCCTTTTCTAGCGAACCCCCCCTGTTTTCTAGCGAACCCCCTCGAATTTTTGAATGAGTCCCACTCGGACGGAGTGTCTGTTTTTAACTTACCCAGCATTAAATCAAAATATAGCACCTAATTCATTATTTGGTCACCCGTTTTTAAATTGTAGCCTGCGATACAAGCCTATTCATAGAATATCTCAGCTTCAGAAGTTCGGAGATTTAAATTGAACGCAACTCCAGCAAACCGTGACTTTACGATGGCGCACATAAGGATGGCAAACATCGATAAAAACCCGGCTGCCGTCTCAACTTTCACTGGCATTTGGCTGAATGTTTGTAAGAAATGTACCAACCGGTAACCGGTTTTGCGGATTAATCACCTGATTGTGGATTGTGTGGTTAGTAAATTCCATAGCCATACTGTCCATAGTGCACACTAAACTATGTGCTGATGGACCATTTTGGGGAAATTGACTCTCCTTTTTTCCATCCCAAACAAAATATTAATTATCCAACATGGTCCATTTCAGTCATCATAGCCAGTCACAAAATTAGGAAGTTTGTTTTCAACAGCAGACACACACTACAGAACGGAGTGCGTCAAAACGAGTGTTTGTTAATTTTTAGTGATAAAGAATCATGAAACGTCCTAGAATAACTGACTTTTTTCGTCCGCTGTTGCAAAGAAGGAAACGACAGATAGTCCTTTAAGGTGGGTTAATGATTACAAAATCAATTAGCCTAGCCTAGATGTTGACTAGCAGATTCGCTCCTCGTTCATTTAGAGACAGAATTATACCCCGACGACAACAAACTAGTGTAGGCCTAAGTACAGTAGGACGTACTACAGGTACTAGGCATAGGCTTTTGTTGTAAAGTGCATGTACAGGATGCGCCATAGGCCTATATTAAAAAAATATTTTTTAATATAGGCCTATATATTTTGTTAATTATTATTGGTTGGCCTGGGACCTAGCAGGCAGGCCAGCTTTACCGTCGAAAGTCCTGGGATTCGACGATGACGTCCGTGCACGTATACAACTGTCTCTTATACACATCTAGATGTGTATAAGAGACAGTTTACAAACGCCATTGGTTAGAATGAAAATAGACGCGCTGAATTTCGTGTTTTTTTTTTTTTTTATGAAAGATAGAATTTATCGAACATTTATCTATAAAAACAAGATTAATATTTTAGAAATTGTATTTCTAAACATGCATATAATTCATATTTCATTTAGTAGACAATAAATATTCAGTAAGATATACTAAAAACGATTATTAATTCTGAAATGTGCATCAAATCTCAGCTATTATTAATCAGTATGTATTATGTTCTAAAGTCTTAAAATAATAATTTCGAATTTAGGCCTAGTATATAAAAAATAATTGTAATTAAAGTGTAGGTTCTCATGATGTCAGATGACGTATTAAATATGATGCTATATTTTGGGCTCTGACTTAATTTAACGATGGCCCTGTCAGTAGTAATGACAATATTTTGTGCTTTTTTTTAGCCATGTAGTAAAATAGTACTATTATTTTCAGTGTACAAAATGAGAGTTAAGAAGAACTAGTAGAAGAAGAAGAATAGGAAGAGGTAGAAGAAGAAGAATAGCTTTTTTTGTTTTATAATAATAAATGTGTTAAGTATTGATTATGCAATGAGGTTTTTTTTTATATCTTTCGGTGTGATTTAAACATGCCAATTCTCAGAAAATATTTTATAATTTTATTATATTATCACCTTTTTATTACAAAGAGCTTTTTCAAAACATAACTGCTTTTATAACATTATATAGACCCATTAAACACAAAAACTGCTCTGCCACCGTGGCCCCTAGGCAGGCCCCTGGACCACACGCCCAGAGAACCCCCCTTAAAATGACCTGGCTACGGGCCTGTGGTTCAACGACAAGACATATCCTTCGCAACGGAAGGATTGCGTTTAACGATACGTCATTCCAAAACAGCTACTGGTAAACTGTCAATTATTCCTTCTATTCAGAAACAGCTTTGTAATCGATTTTGTCCTGTTTACAATTTACGTAGGCCTATACAGTACATACTTAATCACTTTCTGCCACGCATCAGGGCCACTTCTTCAGCATATCGATGGAAGACCCATTCCTTCTCAATTTATTTCTGATAAAATCAGGAATTCTACTTCCTTTATTGGCCTGGATGCGTCGTTATATAAAGAAAACAGTTTTTAAATCGGCGCGGCTACTCATGCAGCGTCATTGGGTTGGTCTGAACAGATGATCCAACAAGTTGGTCGATGACATTCCAACGCCTTCCGCAATTTTATACGAATAAATGCATTTACTTTATAATTTTTTTTTTTTTTTTTTTTTGAAAAGTTGAACAACATACGGTTGTTCTCCAAGCATATGGCTTTTCTACCTCTTTTTCGGAGTATACCAAACTGCTAACCGTAACAGGTACAGTATATTATAAAATTGCATCATTTACTTGCGTCATTATTAGAATTGCATATGCTTGTTTATCGAGCAGGTTGATGTGTCTTCTCTGGAGGGTCTCTTCTAGTTCCCCTGGCTAGTTTGGACACCCAAAAAGCAGTTGGTGTACTTGATATGTATTTATAAATAATTTTTAATTTACGATACGGTGGACTAAGGGTCCATAAAAAAATTACTTCATATTACAATGCATTGTAGTTATGTTCAATGTAGGTTCATTTGTATTTTCATACATTATTTAGATGCATATGCATTATTAGGATGTTAATTTATTTTAACACGTTTGCCATTAATTAAATCTTGTTAATAATTTTAGCTTTCAGGGAGTCAGCCTTGTATCTGAGACAAATACAATATACAATATACTCGTATATTTTGTCTCAGCTTGTATATAGCATATAAGCCTGCTCAACCGAGAATGTTGTGACTGCCCCCTGTTGTACCCATTGTATCATATATACTTTTCGTAGTTATTAAAATGACATCATCATACAATTTGGCGGACTGTTGATTTTGTGTTTCGTGGGATTGTGTGGCTTTCGCGTTATGCAAAATCTGATTTTTCGAAGCTGAGGCTAGAAAGAGCCTTTTGCATCGTAGATCAGCCATAATTTTAGATATCTGGATTAAAGAATTTAATTCATCGAAAGAAATAAGCCCTCTAACACTATGAATATTAATAAGTACCCGTTTGAGCCACACCTTGTTTTTTGGGTACCATTACCTTCTCCCTCCAATCTACTGCTCAACCTCTCGGTGAGAAATATATTCATCTTTAATGATTTCCCACCTCCAACCCCTTCTCCGCCATTAAAATCCGTGCTGGGTCATATAGGCCTTGGGCACCCAAAAGGCATTTGGTGTATTTGATATGTATTTATGTAAATAATAATTTTTTATTTACGATGCGGTGGACTAAGTGTTTATAAAAATTACTTCATTATTACAACGCATTGTAGTTGTCATGCTCAATGTATACTTTCATGGATTATTTAGATGCATATGCATTATTTGGATGCTAATTGATTTTAACACGTTTGCCATTAATTAAATCTTGTTAATAATTTTAGCTTTTAGGGGCTCAGTCTTGTATATAGCATCTAAGCCTGCTCAACGGAGAATGTAGCGGCTGCCCCGGTCTACTATGTACTTACTGTATCGTATATACTTTTCGTCGTTATTAAAATGACATTTTATCATCATACAACTTGGCGGACTGTTGATTTTGTGTTGCGTGGGATTGTGTGGCTGTCGTATAATGTAAATATGATTTCAACGTTGAAATATATGGAACGCCTCCTCTGCCTTCAGTTCACAATCATCATGCAGTCATTACCAATCATCATGCAGTCATTACCAATCATCATGCAGTCATTACCAATCACTATGCAGTACTTATCAATCACTATGCAGTACTTACCAAACACTATGCAGTACTTACCAATTACAATTCAGTAGAATATGCGCAAATTTATACCGCCACCTATAGACACTGAGTAAATAATAACTGTTTGAATAGACTTGCTTTTACAGCCGTCTACTAAACTTCACGTG
>NW_022729781.1:0-660 GCF_011630105.1 Anneissia japonica | reverse complement strand
TGACCATTTCTCCATATTTTGCATCAATAAATCTGAAAAATATAAAAAACAGAACAAAAAATATACATATAAACGTAAATTTTCAATACAACATTCTGAACGTTTTGAACATGAGATGAGCGGGCACCAATGGGAAAACGTATTGAATAGTAATGATGCGAATACGGCATACCAACTATTCGCCAATACTTTAACTGCGACAATCGACAGGTGTTTCCCATTAATAAAAGTGAAGATTAGGGCAGACCGAATAAAATCGCCATGGATAACTGAAGGTATAGCTTTATCAATCTCCACTAAAGACAAATTATACAGAAAATATAAGAAAACCCCAACAGACAATAATAAAGTAAAGTACACAATATACCGAAATAAATTAACATCCACTATTAGAATGCGAAAGAAACAATATTATTTTGATCTATTTGAAAAACATAAACACAATATAAAAGAAACTTGGAACATTATAAATGAGATTCTTGGGAGTAAACGTAAAAATACTCTACCAAAAGAATTTAAATTTGGACAAAATGAATTAAAAGAACCAAAGCTACAGGCTGAAACATTTAATTCTTATTTTATCAACATCGGACAAAATTTAGCTAATACAGTCAATAATGACAATACGCCAAGTGAAAATCCAAAGTCCTTTCTAACCGG
>NW_022729780.1:0-916 GCF_011630105.1 Anneissia japonica | reverse complement strand
ATAAAAATAACAATGCCAATGATAGTAATAATAATAATAATAATAACAATAATAATAATATTAATAATAATAGTAATAATAGTAATTATAATAGAAGTGATTAGCACACACATGAAATAATAATAATAATAATATTAATAATAATTAATAATAATAATTAATAATAATAATAATAATAATAATAATAATAATAATAATAATAATAATAATAATAATAATAATAATAATAATAATAATGATATGATGGTGATGATGATGATGATGATGATGATGATGATGATGATGATGATGAATTATTATTATTTACCATTAAAACTTGATCACAGATATTTGTATTCTTCCACCTGAATAAAAAGATAATCATTTGAAATGATAAATTCATTCTGTAAATGTATTCATATATTCTTTAATGAACAAAAACCGAGGTAGGCCTACTGGATGATGTAAAGGTAGAGTATGGTTTAACCCTATATATTCCTTGGTGATGAAAGGTACTCATGGTCTGATTTGATTTTATAGGCTCATTTGGTACTAGTCAGGATAACACATTAAACCGACCTAGGCTGTGTTCTCACACAGCAGCAAAGGCTATGATCTCACACGGCAGCTAACGGTTAGCAGGATCCAGGTCCTGCTATCCGTTAGCTGCCGTGCGTCTACACGAGAAAATCCTGATCCGGATACCAAGAATATGATGATCGAATCACTGGCCAATAAGAAACTGGAAATTGTAAACGCGTACGAGTGATTGGTTGATGATAGAAACGCGCTCAACTTGCTAACCAATAGCGCTTGCTAACCGTTAGCGGTATCTGGATACCGCTAACCGATCGGATTACGGTAGCTCCCAATCCGGATACTAGGTTTCTCGTGAGAACCAGGCTCTAAGTATCATTTCATCAAAAACACATTTTTT
>NW_022729779.1:0-3730 GCF_011630105.1 Anneissia japonica | reverse complement strand
TCATTTCATTCTAGTTTTTATTTATTTATCAACATCCATTTAAAATTAACAAAGCATTTACAATGAGAATGAGGCAAAATGGTAAAAATGGCCAAGGTTACTTGATATATATTTATACGAGCAAAATACTGAGCTATTTATGCGCTAAATAAATGAAGAGATGTAATTGAAAATACAAAAAATAAAAGGCAGCACACAAACAGCAGTATTTGGACATACCCCCATCGCTTACCAGGTATCTATCAAAATGTACCCTGCCCAGAACCAGTTGAGTCCAGGCGGTTCGTGATATGGCAATGCTGGTTATTGTTGTATAAGCAATATTGCTGGTTTTCATATTGATACCAAACCGTTAAGATGATATTAATGATGATGATGATAATGAAAAGAATAAAGAGGAAGATGATTTTTGTGATAACGATAATGATGATGTGATGAATATAATGATAATGAAGATAACCATAAATAACGAAAAATAGTGAGGATGTAAATGATGATTATGATTTTTATGATGATGATGATCATGATAATAATGATGTTGGTGATGTTGAATATAATGATAATGGTAGTCTTGATAATGAGGAGGATAATGATGACTAGGATGATGGTGATAATGATGATGATGTGCTTATGATTATTCATTATTGTTGTTATTATTATTATTAGTAGTACAATTAATGAGGATCTTTTTAGATTGAGTGGACATGTGGCAAATTTATTACCATACATTTTCTCCAAATAAAGACAAATCAGAGAAACGAATAATGAAATTTTAAAGTAAACTCGGAAAATACTATGCAAAATAGATCAAGCCGTCGTCAGGTAATTTTTTTAAAATGCTGACTGGAAACTCGCGGGACATAAATATCATCCTGATCGATCTGATGATTAACTTTAGGTATACTATTGAGGATGTCGTTAAACATAGAGAAGATATACTTTCCTAAGCATACAAGCTAAGTATACCATCCTTGTCCAGAAATGCCGACAACTAAAGCTCCTGACATTAGCTATACTGCATCAATGTTTTATAAAGTTAATAGATTTTAAAAAGATCTATTTGAAAGAAAGTATGCAGGGCCTAATGCGACAATTTTGAGAATATGGACTTCTAGGTTCCCGAAAATTGCACTCTCATACCTTAAACAATCTTACCGGTAATTCGTACCAACAATATAATACAGCAATTATATTTCTTAATACAATTTAGGGGAGTGCGATCGCACTGTATTCACCCCCTCTGCATCTGCCCCAGCACGTGCGTTTAACAGAGTCTGTATATTAATTTATCACAATGAAGATAATAAATAGTAAATAAAAAAGTTATTGAAACGTCATCGAATATATTATATTGTAGCTATTGATTGTTTTTATATGAGATAATAAATTAGTAATATAAAACATGTAAGTGCGTTTACTGTAAATATTGTTGAAAAAATATTAACACTAACTACAATACTGTCATTTGTGTAATTACACAAATATCAAATATATAAATTAATAAAAATGTGTTACGCGCAACAACGCGTCAATCATATTCGGTAAACACTAACTAGTCTTACAAGCTGGTTTATATCAATCATTATTCAATCAGGTTTGATCACTGAGATTTGTCTCAGACGTTCGGTTAATTTTACACCAAATACCACTTAAAGATCGCCTGACAATTAGGTGGGGATCAAAGTGCGGATTATTGCAAGGAGAAATACAGCTTAGATATTTGTGGGGAATTAAGTAAATGACTAGAATTTCCCGTATTTGTTCAGTAGTACATGATCACTAATCTACGATTAGAGAACATTCTACTCAGAAATAAAAACGTGCTGTCAGCCCTATTTATTTTGTTATTGTTATTTAGTTCAGCATATACGCTCGAAAGAAATCTCTGAAGATGTTATATTCTGGAAGGCCCATAATTAGGGGCCTATGTTTTAAAGTAAAAGTATGGTAATATATATATAGGCCTAACATGATATGATATTGTAATATATGTTATGCTGTTATAATGTAATGATAAGATAGGCCTATGATGTGGTGATATATGATGTAATATGATGTGATGTGATACAATATGATGTAATGTGAGATGTGATTTGATATAGATTATATTATCATGTAATGTGAGATGTGATGTGATATGATGTAATATTTGATAGGCCTATGATATTTGTGAAGATATTTGATATGATGTATGTGAGGTGAGAATAATGTGATGTGACGTGAGAAATGATAATACTGTATGTGGCATGTTGTGATACAATGTGATGTTAAATACAATGATGCGTTGTAGGATATGATGATATAGTATATGATGTGAGATATGACGTGATGTGATGTGATGTGATGAATATAATGTGATATAATGTGACGTCAGGTATTATATAATACGATTTGACATGATGTGAGTAATGCGATGTGAGATGTTTTTGTCGTAATATGTGATGATACACAACAACATGATAATGCATTGTGCCTGTGGCTGAAAATTTATGTTTTGAGGAAGTACTGTAGATACTGTTAGAACACCTTTTCAAGTTATTCTCCTGCGTGTGTGCGTCATATGCATCGCGAAACAGAAAGAATTATTGACGTGATGTAAACAAAAGAGAAATATAATAAAAAGACACGCATGTGCTCTATATTACCTATAAAAACATGGGAAAGAAACATATGTCCGAAATATTAATAGTCTAACCATGTTCATAAATATTGCATGCATAATTCATCTGCTGAGGCAGGCTTAAAAATGCTGGGAGGCAGACAACAGTTTCACTAAAATGTTTCCCAGACAACTGACCAAGATTTCTCAAGGTATTCACTCGGGTAACGTGTTAGGGGCATTTAGGTATTTCTCAGTAAAATAGCCTAACATTCTCGAAAGCTGTAGGCTATTATTTACATTTCGTTGAATATAAGAACAAACTTAAATATGGCTACACCGTCACAAATAACTGAGATGATGTCATCCATGACGTTATAGACATCATTACCAATTAGTTGGTCATATTTAAAGGCAACTAACTACCTTAATCCTCAGTTTCCTATTTTATTTATATAGTACTTTTTTCAAAATGCAATAATGTAACTAGCATTATTAACGAATATAAACATAATACATAAGAAAATATTGAAAGTAACAGTATTAACATTTCGAACGATGCTGGGGAGTAATAAAAACAGATCAAACCACGGTCATCCAAGACAGGAGGTGGTACTAGGTTTTCTTATTGGGGTTACCGGGACTAGAGGGCACCTAGACGCCCTGATTAGCTGTATGATTTTTTGCGAGAATTCCCCACGGAGCTGAAGCATTTTAGCACAGCAAAATGGTGAACTTCATGTTCATCATGTTTTTATGCAAGTGGAGGAGATGGTTTGATTTACCAGCGAGAGAATCGCTGAAAAGTGAATTCGGCCGGGCCTTAGACACCCCCTGGTTTCTGGTCTGAGTTAAAATAATAACCATTAGCACTAAAATCATTGCTACAGTAACTTCAGATAACAAAAATAGAGTGTTCGTTTTCAGTCTTTCTTTTTGTTTCTCTTTTCGGACAGTTCTATGTTTTGTCTTACTAATACGTAGGTGTCGTAGGCATGCTCCTCTTACAAATCATGGTTAATAAATTACTGTACAGTACAAATCATCCTTAACATTGACTAAAACTCGCACAATTTATTATACACGAGGTACATGTTATTGTTTACTATATATATATATATATATATATAT
>NW_022729778.1:0-518 GCF_011630105.1 Anneissia japonica | reverse complement strand
AATTTATTGTATAAAAAGATCGGATTAAATATTGTAATGATTATTGTTTTAACTAAATTGTGAAATATATTTCAGATGGTAACAACATTCAATTCAATTAAAATAAAAGATACATTTTATTGACCATAATTATTAGAGTATAGTATATGAAAACGCAACAAAATGAATAGCATGAAGCACATACAAATGGGTGCAGGTCAACTCGGCCACAAGTCAACTCGGCCACAGTCAACTCGGCCACAAGTCAACTCGGCCACAAGTCAACTCGGCCACAAATCAACTCGGCCACAAAAATTTCGGCTTCTGCCAACTCGGACCGGCCACAAGTCAACTCGGCCACAAGTCAACTCGGCCACAAGTCAACTCGGCCACAAGTTATTTAATGTAAATCTAAGTTTTTGTATCCTTTTTCTTCAATATATGATTGAAATAAAGTACACAGTATGTTTAATATTAAAACAGGACCACCACACTACCAAAAGAGATTTGAATGCTATTGCCTATGAATTAAAAAGAGT
>NW_022729777.1:0-2846 GCF_011630105.1 Anneissia japonica | reverse complement strand
CACAACTGTAAACACCTTCAAGAACAGACTGGACAGCTGTGGGGTCTTAAAGGCGTTTGCCTAACTTTTCCCACTTATATCAAGTATCAAGTAAGTATCAGAAAAGGGGATTCTGATAGAGGGCTCACTACTACTACTAGCGCATGCAGTTGTTGTTTTTGCAAACATGCCAGAAATTAAGTTTCAACACGTTGTTTCATGTAGCAGTGAGGGTGAGGTTCGTCTAATGTATTTGTATTATATATGTATTTTTTTAATTTAAAAACATAGCCAATAAAAATACGAAAAGAAGCCCAAATATTCTAGGCTAGGCCAGGCCTAGTACGGTACTACTACTACTAGGCTAGTAGCAGTCCTGCTCGGGCCTTCTTGCGTTGAATACCAACTCGTACCTAAATTTTAGATACTCGTACCCATAGGCATACAATAGTTGAAATTGTAGTTGTTTACAGGTTTGCCAAAGTGGTTTCGAGTTGGCATAGGTACGAGTTAGCCGATACTGCGTTTAAATCAAATGCAGTCTTTTTAGCTCACAAACTGACACTTCTTTTCTATTTTAGGCCTAGGGCTAGGCACAGTAGGCCTATACTATACGTAACATACCGGGATACATCAATCAAGCCCGTACTGAAAGGGCATTTATGATCGAAGGGAGCACGGCCATTGGCTGGGGGCCAGGGCTACCAAGGGCTCCCGGTGGGGTGCAGGGGCGAAGACTGGTGGGGTCGGGGGCGAAGTCTCTGGAAGCTCCAGCATTCTAGACATTACAGGTGTTGTTTAATTGATTTGAGAGGCCATACATTTAAAAAATTGTATATATAGGCCTATTAAAGAGGTAATTTTTTTAGTTAGGCAAATATAAGAAAAACAAAAAAAACTACTACTTTAGTACTACAGTACTGGTAATTTAACAAGAGCCTACCGTAGCATGATACAAACACCAAAGAAACCAGTATGGTATATTTTTTCTTTTTTATTCCTTTTAAGAAATAAGATGTACTGTATGGCTTATAGCACTTTGGAAGTTGTATCATCATACTGTACTCACTCAAGACAATCAGTAACAAAAAAAGAACCGAGACAAATTTGTATGGTTGGTTGTAGTGTATTATATTATTATATAATATACAGGTGAAACTATCCACCGCCGGACACCATCCCGGTATTTCTGAGTCAAGGTTTCTGGGCCTGAATGATCATACTGCACAATAAAATATTGCATCCATAGTAATATAATATAATATAATAATTTACTAGTATGGTTTGTATTGGTTTGGTTTGCATGCGCACAGCGTCGGCAAAGTAGAAGCACATCGCTGGGGGTCGGGTGGATGGGGATCGTTTGTGTGAAATCCAGGGAATTCTTGGCCATTCTGTGGCAAAACAATGTAACTTGAAATTTTCACTTTTGGAGTTAAAGTTTGCATGTTCGTAACTTCGCAATAAATTGTCGTATTTTAAAATTTTGCAGGATTTTTTAATTACAAATTTTTGTTTATTGCAAAGTTATTAGCGATAATTACAGATACGTTATTTTGCCACCGAAACATGTCAGACTCGGTATTGTTGCAAGTGCGACATATTTTTGAAATTTATTAAGTTTGGGGCAATCATATTGCACTACCTAGCCTGTTTATACATCGCTGTTTAAGATTATTGATATAAAAACACCAATAACCATTTGATTTTGCCTTGCCAAACTCCATTGGCTCTATACCATTTTTGAATAGCATTTCATGGCAAAACAATCTTCATCACAGATATGTTGTTTTGTCGCGTAATCTTGTAGTTACGTTGTTTTGCCACGGAAAATCACTGGATTTTAAGTTTTGTGCTTAAAGATAGGTGATGCTATCTCCGAAACGACTCATTATTGAGACCTGAAAGTTTCACAGGTAATTCAGAAGTGTTTAATATACTCCCAAATGGTATTTTCTCAAAATTGACAAATGTCAGTTACGTTGTTTTATCTTGGGATGGCTGTTCTGTTAACATTACAGTATTTTGAAGGCCTCTCTCTAGCTTGCCGGTGGCCAAAGATCGTATGGGGACGATCGGCGATATGCTCTGCTGCTGCTTCCCTGCCCTGTCCCTATTTTGGGCGCGTAGGCCTACACGATCGTACTGATTAAATAATAATGTTGTAACAGTTGAAAATGCACATTTTTTATTTATTTTTTATGTTACTAGGTAGGCCTAACAATCAGGTAGTAAAGTACAGTAGGAATTTTTTTAATGATGATAGGCTCTAGGCTAGGCTGAAGGTGTAGGCTAGCAGCCTTTGTTGAAAGGGCACTTCATGAATAGTGGGGGGGGGGGTTCATTCGAACCCAACGAACCCTCTGGCTACGGGCTTGTACATACACAAAACTTCATAAAATATTTTGGAGAAAAGTTAGTATGGTTTTGCGAATTGCAAAACATGATAACGCTTCATTTAGAAACCTTGTGCTTGGTACAGAAAAAGTAGCCTTTACTGTTTACAAAGGGAAAATACTATCAGAGTTGAAATGAATTTTTAAATCATTTTGGAGCTCATTTAAATATGATATTTTATTGAGATTGTACTGTATAATAACCAGAGAATAGTGAAACAGTGTAATTTCACTGTTCCCTGATAATAACAAAGGTATGGAAAACAAAAATGGAAAAGGTTGAAGGACATTTAAAAAAATGTAGATATTATGAAGCTAAATAATTGATGAAAATTACGGGAATTGTGAATATTATTAAATATAAGTACATTCCTGATGATGACATATGTACATACTGTACATAAAATGTGGCAAAGACAAGCCAAACCAGTCACTCGTCGCAAATCGTGTTTCAGAGAAAATGGCCAAAAC
>NW_022729776.1:0-765 GCF_011630105.1 Anneissia japonica | reverse complement strand
ATCTTATCGTTATCCTATTAGAATCTTATGAATTTCCTAAAAGAATCTTTTAGTAGTCCTATAGGAGTCCTATAGGTATCCTATAACATTGTTTATATATTTCCTATAAGATTCTTAATGGAATCTTATGGTTATCCTATTAGAATCTTATGAATTTCTTAAAAGAATCTTTTAGTAGTCCTATGGGAGTCCTATAGGTATCCTATAACATTTTTTATATATTTCCTATAAGATTCTTAATGGAATCTTATGGTTATCCTATTAGAATCTTATGAATTTCCTAAAAGAATCTTTTAGTAGTCCTATAGGAGTCCTATAGGTATCCTATAACATTTTTTATATATTTCCTATAAGATTCTTAATGGAATCTTATCGTTATCCTATTAGAGTCTTATGAATTTCCTAAAAGAATCTTATAAGCATCTTAGAGGATTCCTGTAAATTTCCTAAAAGAATCTTATAGGAGTCATATATAAATCCTATAAATATTATATTAGAATCGTATTGGTTTCTTATATGAATCATAAAAGATTCCTATAGGTATCTTATAAGAGTCCTATATATTTCCTACAGGAATCGTATAAGAGTTTTATAAGAATCTTATGGGAGTCGTATAGATTTCGTAAAAGAATCTTATATGAATTGTAATGGAATCCTATCGGTATCTTATAAGATTCGTATAGGTATCTTATAGAGGTCAGGTATGTTTCCTACAGAAATCTTATAAATTTTCTATAGGAATCCTATAGATGTCTTATATAAATT
>NW_022729775.1:0-854 GCF_011630105.1 Anneissia japonica | reverse complement strand
TGTTACCCAATGAGAAGTGTTCTAATATAGACAATGGGTCGTGTCTCATATTATTTGTTATATTTATATTATTCATTATTTTCACTTAACTCGCATAAATAATTTTGTTCGAAGAACATTTGCAGTTGTACTTCACAGCACTTCACTTGCAATTTGCAATTTCTAGTTTTTAGTTTAATGCACTATTTTCATCAATAATAATACTTCTTAGTCACAGTCACTGGGATACTGACCATGTTCCAACCACATGTTTGTAGGTTTTACTAATTTGACCTTTGGTTACCTACTCCTTTGAGTGATTTTAATTAGAGTCACTGCCAGCTGGGTCATGGGTATAGTTCCCCTTATGGTGGTCATGGAGGAAAACAGCTGATCCACAGGGCTGATCCAACCAGCTGGCCCATCTGGTCTCTCAGTTGTAGTATATATATGATACAATAGGAAGGCATACATTTTATGACTAAGTTTTACTGTAGTTCTAAGATGGTAATTAGCACAATGATGCTGTATGAGTATGGCAACTCCGAAAAATGACAGGACGTGAGGCAATAATTGATTCTACTTGATGCTGCAAGTTATGATTATTCTCTTACATTCTTTACCTTTATACTGTGTGTATTCTGGGACAATTTGATGTTATTGCTCAAGGCATGCGTGCATGCATTTATTTTCATGATGTTGAGATGTTGTTGAGTTTATCTTAGACTCAATACTGAAACTTCAGATAATACTGTAACTATTCTACAACACTAAACAGTGCTTGAGGAATGAGATCAAAGAAGGAATTTCGCAGATAAGAATCTTTTTGTTGCATAATCTGAACTCCCCACTTACAACATCTGTAGTTTCATATT
>NW_022729774.1:0-506 GCF_011630105.1 Anneissia japonica | reverse complement strand
TCCTCCCCCCCCCCCTCCACCATATAGAAAACAATACCGGTACGACATAGGGTTTATCTTATTTATAATATAGGCCACACACGTGTGTTTGAAACTAAATATAAGCATTTTCATCATGGTTTTATTTATTACAAACATATTCCTTCACCATCAATACACATTAAGGCCCTTCTTATAGGTAAAACGATCTATCTTAAATGTTCTTTCTATTGGAGTTGGGCCTATTATGTGTTTAAATAACTTAGAAGGCATAGGAGGGTAAGCACAAGCATTAACCTTAACAAATGCGCGCGAAGCGCGCAAACAATTTTTGTGTTTTTAATTCTAATTTCTTCGGAATTGATGAAAACCTCTAAAATGTGCAATTTTTAGAGGAAATTGGCCTACCTCAACAAGAAATGCGCTTATGTTATATATGGCCACACTCGTTTTTTTTTTTTTAACTGACTATAAGCATTTTCATTATGGCTTTATTTATTACAAACATATTCTTTCCCCATCATTAC
>NW_022729773.1:0-2020 GCF_011630105.1 Anneissia japonica | reverse complement strand
TTCGTATTCCCACCATGCATTTCGGTGGAACACTTTTTTTGTGTGGAGAACTCTATCTTGTATTTCTAGTATCTTTGCATGCATGCAATTCAACTGAATCAGTTCAAGAAGGAGGCTAAGTCCTGGTAACAACCAAGAGAGGGCGTCATCAATAATTACCAATAGAGTTCCTATATTATATAGGAACTCTAATTACCAATATAGTTCCTATAGGAACTCTAATTACCAACATAGAGTTATTATATCTCTATGATTACCATAGATATAGACTTGCCAAAAATCTCTAATTTCTTGATTTTTCATAGTATTAGCACATTTCGAAAAGCGCCACCAGCGTCAGTTTATGTCTAGAAACTTTTTTGATGCGGAAAAAAAAAGAAGTATACTATGAAACGCCAAGCAAATGGGTAATATGGAACGCCATTGGTGTCAAAATCGATTTTCCAAGCTTTTTTACTGATTAAGACAAAATTTAGGGACTGGAACCCAGTCTACCATAGCAGAGATGCCAAGTTTGTCAATTAGCTGAGAGTGAGAACAATCAAACAATCGAGGGTGCAAAGTGACTGAGGCATGGGGTGGGTGTGGGAGGACCCCTCCCCACAATAGAACATACCCTTACCAAAATGGCCAATTCATTCCAATTGGAAAAAATCATATTGGATCCAATTGGAAAATACATCATTGGATTTTGGCACTTTCCAATTGGAAATTACATCATTGGATTTTGGCACTTTCCAATTGGATCCAATTGGAAAATACATCATTGGATTTTGGCACTTTCCAATTGGAATATTATCCAATTGGGTTTATAATATCCAATTGGATATTAAATTGGGTATTATAAACCCAATTGGATAAAATTCCAATTGGAAAGTGCCAAAATCCCATTTTATCCCATTGGATTTTGGCACTTTCCAATTGGGATTTATCCAATTGGATACTATAAACCCAATTGGGGGTAACAACCCAATTGGAAAGTGCCAAAATCCAATTTTATCCAATTGGATTTTGACACTTTCCAATGGGAATTTTATCCAATTAGAATTTTATTCAATTGGATAACATAAAATAGATGGACACCAATTGGAAAATGCCAGAACCAAATGAGGCTTCAAAGAGGTTGAAAAACACTGCTAAATACTGAAAAAAACAAAAGAAAAAGAAACAATTGTTATTTGCATTTATTTTATTTATTTAAAATACAAAAATGAAATACTGCACAAAGCCTGTTCGTTAAAAATATGCTATATTAATGTTATGGAATATAAAACTATTATTCACAAAACATATTTTAAATCTGGTTTCTGTTAAATATATACAGTCATACCTACAGTAATAATTATTATGTACTGGCACTTTAAGTTTTGCAGGTCAGCAATCTTCTTAACCATGCTGTTACAGTAACTTTGCAATTGTCCTAGTAGTTCTCTATAACTGCACCGGACATTCTGAACAACAATAATATTATAAAGATTAATTTTAAAAGCTAATCAGCATGAGGGAAATTAATTTCATTTCACATGTTCTAGGACAAGTAGCTTAAAAAATTCAGTTGTCCTGAAGACATATACTTCCCAAAATGTACTCATTGGGAAGTATTTTAAGTGGTGCTAGCGAATGGCTAGAGTGAGGTACTACATGCATATTTAAGTATCCAACTCACCCTTTTTTAATATTCTTTTCCTGTATTGTATTAAATAGTTTAGGAATTTGAACACAAAATTGATAAAATACTTACTTTTTATGAACAAAAACAACTCAGAGCAGGACAGCCTGTCATGCTCTCACCCATTGTGCAAAAATGGCGCATTTTAACTTTATAACTTTTATCAAATCCCCCGTTGGACAACTTAATCATGTAAATGTCATGTTATTCAAAACAACGGCGTTGCAGTAGAGGTGCTACCTGTGCCAAATCTATTTTGCGATCATGAGGAAGCTGACACAAGGAAGATACTGCACAGTGTGTGTGCAGCAAAGTCAAACAGTCGCATTGTTGTCAATAGCCCAGATAGTG
>NW_022729772.1:0-1450 GCF_011630105.1 Anneissia japonica | reverse complement strand
TTGTGGCCGAGTTGGCTTGTGGCCGAGTTGACTTGTGGCCGAGTTGACTTGTGGCCGAGTTGACTTGTGGCCGAGTTGACCTGCACCCTCCACCACGCCCAGCTAGGCTAGCCTAGACCTAGGGGCCTACTACTACTAGTTACTAGTAGTATACTACTAGCTAGCCTAGGATACAGGCCTAACTTAGCAATGTTTTAACGAGTCTAAATATACTTACACGACTTCTGGGATTTACAACAAAATCAGATACTCTTCTTCGTCGCTGTGGTTTCTTATTTTCGATATTTTCACACGTACGGCGACGTTTGCGAAAAGAAAGTGTACGCCGAAAACTACTCGTTCGCTTCATACTTCCCTCCATTATTTTGAAAAATAATTAAGCCTGAATATCAAAAGAGGGCGCACTATGTAGTTCTCCCCAGAGCCGTAGATAGAGAGAGTTTGGCCAACTCGGTTTCAATCACGTGACTTACACCGGCCATGTTGTCACCAACGCGATAGGGTAGGAAGTTAGCAGTAATATTATAGATGATTGATTAATGCTATAATTATAATGTGAAATACCGTTATGTTGGGTTTGGGGTTGCTGCAAACGATCCAACAAAGAAACAAAAATGTATTAATTTCCTTAAATTCCAAAAAGGAGGAGGATTTGGGATTTTATTTTAACTTTGCATGGCGATCGAAAAATCTAGCTATCCACGTAGTAAATTATAAAGCATGTACCACCGCCCGCCCCACTCCGCCCGCCCCACCTACTACTACTAGGCCTAGACAGGCCTAAATTTCGGTACCGTACTTCTTCGGCCGAACACCGTAAGGTAGTACTTAAATCGGCTTAATTACGATGATAGTTGAAAAAAAAAGGAAGGATTTTCAAGCAGCAATGATTTATAAAAAGATGCAATGTTGCACTTTGCTGTCAAATTATATAACTATCCAGAAAGCTACATGAAGAATCAGTCAAAGGTAGCTTAAATTATAATTTAAAATAATAATTGAATCCTCCAATAAAAGCGAAAACTTGTCCAAGGAGTCCTGTGCTATGCAAACATGCCCAATTGTGCTTTACAAATCAATTAATTGTGCAACTAAAGATTTTAAAGATAAAAATTTATTTTAAAGATATGCCTAATTGTATTATAATATATTGATTGTTTTAATACATATTTTAAATCAAAACGTTTAAATGTTTTACAAATTACAAATCAAAATTTCAATGAATAATAATAAATAATAATTTAAAAAAAATAATAATAATAAATAATAATACAGTAATAATGATAATATTATAACTCACTAATATTATAAACAAAGTATGGAGAATGCTGCTATTTTACTTACAATGCCTAGCTTCTTGATTATGAATGATTAGGCATATGTAAAAAAATTTCTCTCAATGCAATAATTCTTCAACTTTGATTTATTGTTTAGATTACAATTTACAAAT
>NW_022729771.1:0-2300 GCF_011630105.1 Anneissia japonica | reverse complement strand
TGATTGAAAGTCGAGGACGAATTATTATAAATAGCAATGTTCGCTATATCGATCTTATAATATTAGGCCTATTTTGAAAATAGGGAAAGAGGTTCCACTGCGCCAACTTAGAAAGGTAACCTAAATGAAACTGAAAGAATTGAGTCAACCAAACTCAGTAGGCGCCCTAAGAAACGGAATGAAATATACGCAGTAGACGCTGTGCTTGCTTTTGTATTCATGCGGTATTCCATTTGATTTGAAGGGCGCCCCTAGTCGGTGGTGGGATTTGGGTTGTGCAATGTATGGAACCTTTTTAAGAGAAACATATAGTAATGTAATGCTTCATCATTATCAAAATGATGCAAAATTAAGAATAGACTCATAAGATAAGAATAACTCATTAATTTAAATTCGTTGTCGTAAAGATTGATTACACTTTTAATGTTAGGATGACGAAACGAAGAGATGCTTAATTAAAAAGAAGCATCTCTAACCCATGATATGTTATGTCTTTCTTGTTATTGATCTATCTGTGTCTGCCCTACCTGTCCATAGAAAATATATACTAATTCTTCAAAAGACAGACGATATGTAGGTTGTGTCACAGTCTCAGAAACTACAAATGGTGCTCCTCATCAGTGGCGAATCTAGGGAATGGGCAGGGTATAACAAAGCTCGCCCCACCAACTTCCCTATTGAAGCAAAAGAAAAAAAAAGAATAAAAAAACCGCTCAAGTATCACCTTATTCTGTAACCTAGCTTCCCTCACTTAGGCCTAACTGTCGATCGCCCACTCTCCGCCTTCGCACCTTATCAGCCCCCTTCATTTCAAGACGCCACTGCTTCTCATTAGAATTGAGTTGTATTTTAGAATAGTTTTCACAGATACATTTATAACCCACCTCCTGTACATAAATCCTTGTTATTTTGTTGGGGGATAAAATCACGAAATTGGGTAGGGCACAATTTGTACAATTAATAGAAAAATATTTTTTTCAATTCATTTTGTCTAATTGTACGCCTCGACCTTCATAGACAAAAATAAAAACAATTACGATTACTTTTTCTGGAAGGTCAAATCATGTCTATGGAATAGCGCCAACACGCTAAGAACGAAAGGCTTTACTTTTTCATTCAATTTCAAATGACAGAAATCTATTTTAGGGTAAAAGGTGAACTGTTTCATCCTTCTAGTTGAATTGAACCATCTTTCAACTCATGAAAATATTCTTCTCCTTGCACTCTTAAATATAATTAGTGAAATATTTATATGCAGCTGCTATACTATTATACCCTCCACAGTTAGTGGAGTGGTACGGTACTTGAACTACTGCAACATCGTTTGGGGCAATACGTATACATCTAACATCAATAAACTTCAAATCCTTAAAAAAAAAAAAAAGGCTATCAGGATCATATCTGGCTCTCCACCACGGTCTCATTCTTCCCATCTGTTTTCCAATCTAAATCTTCTGAAATTATAAGATATTAATTTAATTCAGCAAGGTACATTTGTATACTCCGCCATGCATTCGATCCTCCCCAAGCATTTAAGTAACATGTTTATACCTAATTCTTCTTTTCACAATTATTATACGAGATCTAGAACTGATATTCACATCTCTAATCACAACACAAACTATTTTCAACACAACGTTAGATATACGGGCCCCTCTATTTGGAACAATTTACCAATCTCAATTACCAATGCTGTCTCTGCCAGAGCTTTTTCTAATAAACTGAAAAAACACATAGGCCTAATCTCAAATTATTAAATTTTTCTGTGGTTGAAATTCGTCATGCTTTTATGTATTGAGCTGCTTTTTCTCCATTTTTTCAGGCCTGCCCAACACAAGATGTTTGTTTTTGCAAACAACTTCTCGGGTCCTGGCCTTCTTCCAATTTTTGTATTTTGTATTTGCAATTTTGTATTTTCTTGTGCCTTTGGAAGAAAATAAATGTTTTGTTGAATTGAATTGAATATGCCAAGTGTTAATTAGGTACTGAATACTTAATTGAGTACATGAAGCATAAATGAAAAGGAAGAACATACATTGGAGTACATATAAAAAAAATACCTAAAAAAAAAAACAACTAGGAAACATTATTGGAATCAACTAAATCAAAATGTAATACCAACACTGTGCGAATGTTCATTGGTGACGCCATTGGGGGTGGAAGGGGGGTTGTTCCCTAACGCCGAACAGGCCTAGATCTCCCCCCCCCCCATCGGGTTGTCGGATCAAGAATTAAAAAAAAAAAACAAACAATAAGTTGCCTATCCAAACAATGTTATTTTGATTGCCAATCATAATAGT
>NW_022729770.1:0-1174 GCF_011630105.1 Anneissia japonica | reverse complement strand
TAATTTCGTTGGAATTGATCAAAACTTCCTAAAATGTGCAATCTTTAGAGGGAATTGGGCCATGCATAACAAGAAATGCGCGCGAATTTTTAGGTTTTTGGGCACTTTCAGGGGATGAAAGGACATTTTTAAAGGGGTGGGGAAGATTTTTCAAAGATTTTTTCCCCTTGTCCCCCAGTGCTTACGCCATCGGGCAGCATAGATCAAAGGAGTTATTACAGTTTTTGAAGTGGAGAAGGGGTTGCAGGGTGTTGTGAGTTTGGTCATTATGATATCTTCCTTCTTATTCTTGTCTTTATTTTTCTCTTCTCTTTTTCTTTCCTTTTCTGTTCCTCCTCTTTCTCTTTCCCTCCCTCTCCCCTCTTCACGGCTTGGTCAGCCCGGTAAAAACCGTCAGGGGAGGGGCAGTTTCCCCCCCCCTCGCCAGTTACAACACTGGCTAACACGCCAATCATCCCCCAAATAAAACTAAAAAAGCCCTAAAAAATGCGCGCCAAGCGCGCAAAATATTTTTGTGTTTTTAATTCTAATTTCGACGGAATTGATGAAAACTATCTAAAATGTGCAATTTATAGAGGAAATTGTCCTACCGTAACAAGAAATGCGCGCAAAGAATTTGAGAATTTTAGGCACTTTCTGAGGATGCATTTGTCAAGGAGTGGAGAAAGATTTCCAAAGATGGATATTTTCCCCTTGACTCCCGGTGTTTTTAATTCTAATTTCGTTGATCAAAACTCCCTAAAATGTGCAATTTTTTTTAGGAAATTGGGCCATGTTAATGCGCGAGAAATTTGAGGTTTTTAGGCACTTTCAGAGGATGAAAGGGCATTTATAAAGGGGGGGGGGTGTGGAAGATTTTTCAAAGATAGATATTTTCTCCTTGTCCCCCAGTGGTTACGCCATAGGGCAGCCAAAGGAGTTATGACAGTTTTTGAAGTGGAGAAGGGGTTGCATGGGTGTTGTGAGTCTGGTCATTATATCTTCCTTTTTATTCTTTTCTTTATTTTTCTCTTCTCTTTTTCTTTCCTTTTCTTTTCCTCTTCTTTCTCTTTCCCTCCCTCTCCCCTCTTTCTTTTCTCTTATTACGCAGCCCGGTACGACGGCTTGGTCGGCCCGATAAAAACTGTCAGGGGAGGGGCAGTTTTCCCCTGCCCCCCCCCCCCGCGCCTGTTAC
>NW_022729769.1:0-1705 GCF_011630105.1 Anneissia japonica | reverse complement strand
ACAAAAAAAAATTACATTTTGACTCAACTTTTTAACATTGTCACTTTTTGCACAAAAGTGCTTATATCGCCGAGTTGAGCACTTAGCGCAAATTTTTGACTTTCCGCCATATTTCGAGTACTTTAACGAAAAACTTCAAACTTTCAATGGAATAGTGTTTGTTTCAGGCTATCTCACCGTGCCTAAAAAACAAAAAATTACATTTTGACTCAACTTTTTAACATTGTCACTTTTTGCACAAAAGTGCTTATCTCGCCGAGTGAAGCAATTAGTGCAAATTTTTGACTTTCCGCCATATTTCGAGTACTTTCCCGAAAAACTTCAAACTTTCAATGGAATAATGTTTGATTCAGGCTATCTCACTTTGCCTAACAAAAAAAAAAATTACATTTTGACTCAACTTTTTAACATTGTCACTTTTTGCACAAAAGTGTTTATCTCGCCGAGTTGAGCACTTAGTGCAAATTTTTGACATTGGATATTTTTGTTGAATAAAAGTTAGTTTATGTAGAACTTGGTTTAGCCTGTTTTTGATTAATAAATTATGTAGTTTTTGCATGATTTAATGCAATAGTTTTTTTAGGCTGTTTTAATTAATGCAGTAAGCAGTTTTATGCAGTCATTAATTAATGTAATTGTTGGTTTTTGTTGTTTTTTTTAAAGAATTCAGTAAGCAGTTTTATGAAAATCTTCAACTAATGTAATTGTTGGTTTAAGCTGTTTTTGATACTCTCAGTATATGTGCTCTTTTTTCATTGCCTAAAGAAGATAAAAAAAAAAACAATACTCAGAGTTAAAATTTCTATGAATGTAAAATACATCAAACATGTAAAAAAAACAAATAGAGTTGAAATAATTATATTTCAGCTTTTACTTTCTTTTCCAGTTAATTCATATATATCTACCAAAAATAAGTCAAGGGGAGGTCCACATCCAATTATTAGGTTAGAATAAGGGCCTAAAGCAAACTTATGGTTAAAACTATGTTTTCTATTGGCATGAAAAAACCTTTAACTTTTATACTATGTTTATGCCCACTTTTAAAAACATTTTTCACAGATATTTGGTATCAAACCGTAGCAACTGGGTTTGTAGCCAAACAAACAGTCAAAGCAACACTAAGAGACTTACACCGATTTTTGACACAGTTGTAATCCGCATTTGGGTCAAGTTTAATTTAGCTTTGGAACTTTGCCTGTGTAGTCCAGTCATGCGCAGTACATACACTTTCGAATCGTCGATCCGAAAGTATGCAGCGCTGATAGATACATAAGTACATACAGATATAAATATATATATATATATATATATATATATATACAGGTATATATATATATTATATATACTGTATTTATTTATATATTTATTTATATATTTTTATATTTATTTGTATATTTATATATATATTTATATATATAATTATTCTATATTCATTTATATATATGCATATATTTATTATATATTTATTTATATATTTATTTTTATATACTTATTTGTGTATATATATTTATTTATATATATACTGTATTATTATTTTATATATATTGTAATTATTTATATATTTATATATTTATTTATATATTTGTGTATTTATATATATTATATTTATATATATATTTATAAATATATATATATATATTTATTTATATATATATTAATATATTTATTAATATATTTATTTTTATATATTTATTTTTATACATAT
>NW_022729768.1:0-581 GCF_011630105.1 Anneissia japonica | reverse complement strand
TTGTATTTTATTTTAACTTTGACGATTTCAAAATTAACGTTTCAAAACGGCGTTTTCACAATATCTATCGACAGGAAAACAGGCTTAAAATTACATGCAATAAATATAGTACTACACTAATAAGGTACACGTCATTGTTTTAAATTCCAAAACCTTTACTTACCTTCAGCTTTTTTTTTAATCAAATGATCAAATTTTGCATTAACCAAATGGAAATTTTTTTAATTTGCATTATCATCGTAAAAATGAAAATTTATATTATTTTATTCAACAAATTTTTCTTTTTAAATTGTTAATGAACATACCAACAAAAAATTTTAGTCGCTTAATCTAAATCTTGAAATGTGATACGATAATTCCTTAATTAGGTTCAATGCCGAACCAGATGAAGCAACTAGCAGTCGGTCTTTACTAAACAGGAAGTTTGAGGGTATTGTACAAAATGTCTGAAATTTGAGTCAAGTTAAGTAGGATACAGTATTTACCATTAGTCTGGTACTGTTAAGCTGCTTAACGATATATGGCTTAATCTATTATCCAGATAGAAGAATCAGTTAATGTCTAATGTTTATCTGGATAAG
>NW_022729767.1:0-633 GCF_011630105.1 Anneissia japonica | reverse complement strand
TTTCTTCAAAATAGGGGTGACTACAGCACTTTTAAGATTATCCGGAAAAGAGCCGGTTTCAAGAGGTTTATTGATTAAAGAAGCAATGGCTGGAGCAATACTGGCTCTGCAAGATTTAAGAAGTTTGGTAGGGATGGGATCTAATGAACAAGTAGCCGATGACGAGGACAAGATTAACTTCTCAATGGCATTATGGTCAACAGTGTCAAATGAAGAAAAAATGTAAGTATTGTTAGTGTGCAGTGACTCCAGTGGCGCAGTTACAATTGAAACATTAGATGGATGAGACAATGGAGAAAGCTGCAATTGTGATAAACGAAGACGAATATTCATGATTTTATCATGAAAGAATTTTGCGCAAGCTGAGAGAGGTTTTCATGAGAGGGAAAACAAATTTTAGGGATGCCCTTTATTAGTTTGTTTACAAAATTAAACAACTTTTTCTGATTTCCCGAACAATCATTAATCTTACTTGTGATGTAACTTTTTTTTGTGTCTTTTAGTTTTTTGTTAAATACCTTAAGTTGTGTAATATATAATACTTTATCAGAATCTAATTTGGTGTTATGCCATCGACGTTCAAGCCGACGCAGAGATCTCTTACTTTCTCTGAGGTGATTGGAGTACCATGGT
>NW_022729766.1:0-1025 GCF_011630105.1 Anneissia japonica | reverse complement strand
ATTTTGTACCTGGTCAGATTGCCACAAATAGGTCATTTAAGGTCATTCAAGGTCAAATATTGTATAGTATCTTAAAAATTACGTAATTGTCAAATTTTACATTAGAATCATACCCAGGCTCTCAGAATTCAAACTTTTTACTATGAACTACAATATTTCATTCGAATCATATCCATACTCTCAGAATTCAAATGTTTTACTATGATATATATATATATATATATATATATATATATAATATAAATATGTACATATATATATAGTATGTACAATTATGTATGTACAATTTTCAGTGAGATTAATATGCTTTAAATTAATTTTTATATACTTTTATTGTCATTAAACTCACTGTATACAAACATTTCTTTATATATATTATTAGATATACAGATAATAAAGTATCCTTATATACATGTATATATAAACCTATATATAAACAAATAACAATAAGCATTACTTTTATCATTTACCTATTGACAATGTTTATATATATATATATATATATATATATATATATATATATATATATTCAGTTGACATTATAATATATATTTTTTATGACGGATTAACAATATTTAAATTAATTTTGCAATTAGCTGACTATGAGGGCTGAACGTCTACATGACATTATATTTAGGAGCATATATAATATAAAAACAAATAATAGAAAATAATTTTAATTTATATACTTATTTAATTTAATAGACCAATGGGATAAACCCATTTTGTTAATAATAATGTACAATTTAAATGCAACAGCAGAGGAAAATCTGATCCGAATGAAAAGGAAACCTTGCCTCCACCAGGACTCGAACTCAGCACCTTTTTCTTAACGTGCGAAGGTCTTACCAACTCAACCACAGAGACCTGTGGTCGAGATACATATTTATATATTACAACATTATTATTATTCTGTCTTTTAACTAGTGTTGTATTTATATACTACTACACAGCAAAGTGTTTTAATTTATATATAGCATAGTCTGTATACTTATATACATACTGTATATAAGGTATTTCACTAG
>NW_022729765.1:0-1199 GCF_011630105.1 Anneissia japonica | reverse complement strand
ATTATTAATAATAATAATAATGGAAAAAATAATATTAATAATGAAGTTGAAATATGATGAGAGTAAATAATTCAAAAGTAGGCTATATATAAAGTACAATAAATTCAAAAGTGAACTGATATAAAAAATACAGTCAATCTCAATTTAACGAATTCATAATTTTATAAACCCACTTGAGGTCTCCTGTATTTGAAATTAATATCATTATTAGATATTCTCTATATAGAACTGAACTTTTACGTTTACATAGGGCAATATAAAATAATAAGATTACTCACGTTTTATAATTTGCTCAAACACAGATAAATAAAATAAAAAAAGGAGAGGAGACAGATTATTAGCAATTAATGGCCTCATTCTAAACACCCTTCAGCCATATTTTTGGAAACTGAAGCGACCACCAATAGGCCTAGAATACAATACTTACTCGTGTACTGGGTGCTCGCCGCACAAAGTAGTCGTGCCGCTCGGGACAACCTTGTCGCAAATTAACATTAAAACTGCCATTAATTAACTTTTAAGTGTGGAAGCAATTATCGGATAGGAGAATGAAAAGAAATCAATCCACATAAAGAAAGGCCGAGTTTTTTTTTCTCGATCGGGACATTATCCATTAGGCCCTGTCATAATCTGAAATCAATATTCGGGTAACTCCTACCGTCTATAGACATTATAAGGTGATAGAATACAATACATCGTACCGCCTTCATTTATTAGGAGCATTTACTGTATGTTCGATCAGAATCATGAAATAAAGAAAACGACAGGACCTCTAGTTTCTTCAAAGCATTTAACAATAATTATTATTCAATCTTTTCGCAAATTCTTTAGCAGTTATAACGAGAAACAAGTGATTGAGAAACAAAGAAATATTTTGATATGGCCAAGTGGCAGACAAGTTATATTAATGCCTACGTTTGAATCACAATAACTAAACACAAATGAAATTTTAGTTTGATGAGGCAGAAGCATTTAATAAATATGTGTATTCATATAGGCCTATTTTTCAATAATGCTTATGCCATGGTCGGTACAGTACCTCATCATTTTTGATCTGTTATCGTTTCTTTTTTGTACTTCTGACGTAACAGTGTCTTCTGTATTTTATGTCTGTTGAACGGTGTAGACTTTTGTAATTTCAAGCAAATTTTAATGTTTACATACTTTATTTTTGAATTGCTATAGATCCGTATTTCCAT
>NW_022729764.1:0-4140 GCF_011630105.1 Anneissia japonica | reverse complement strand
TTGACTGCCAAAGAGTGTTGCCAAAGTGCGAGCCAGCGTGTTATTTGATCACAAGTGTGAGCCAGTGAGCCAAGACATCACAACAATAGATACGAGACGTTAACGAGTTGTGCGAGGTATCGTCTGAGATTTGTGGAGTACAATTAAAAAAACAACTATAGGTCTAATAATGAATTATTGTGATGTTAAATAGACAATGTTAGCTATCAAGGAGCGACGTTGTTTTTCACAGAGACCTTCGTCCCTTCAAGGCTAGGCCTATACCATCCTAGCTAGTCTAGGCGTAGAGTAGGATTTTTTATTTGGTGAGATGATTTAGTATGGGGAGTTTTCAAGGCGGCGAATTTTCTAAGGGGCGAGTTTGTAGAGGCGAGTTGACTGCCAACGCACCACACAACGTAAGCATGATCGAATTCGAGTCAACTAGGCACCAAGTCAACTTGGCCACAGTTTCGCGGCCCCTAGTATAATACATTTTTAATTATTGTTTTAAAATGTAATAATTAGCACGTTGAAATAAATAAGTTTAACTGGGTTCGTAAATACTATAGGCCTCAAAGTACTGTGCCGAGACTTGGGCCGAGTTGACATTTATACCGCTCATGGTTATAGTAAAAATGCTAAATAGTAATACTCAAGCGTCTCGAGCTGACGTAGAAACATAGTTTAAAACGAGCGTTGGTGTATGCCAGTCTACAACAAGCGTCGCTTAAATGTAATAATTAGCACGCTGAAATAGGCTAGTAAATAAGTTTAACTGGGTTTGTAAATAATATTGGCCTCAAAATACTGTGGCTGAGACATGGGTCGATTAAACGTAGAAATAGGAAACCTAGAAATATAGTAAAAACGCTAAATAGTAATACTCGAGCGTCGCGACATGCGGACGTTGGTAATTGATTTTACCCGGCAGAACGAAAGAAGGAAACTCCGCTTTTCAGTCATCTTAGGCCCTTGTTTTTTGACAAACAATGACCTTTATGAGGTTAAATTGCTGTCAAGAATATGAATTGGCTGCTTCGCAGCAATTATCTTTACTTTTAGTCAAGCTTTCATTGATCGCTTTTAACTATACAATCATAGACAGATACACAGGGTATGCCCTCAAAGAATGTTCTTAAGCTAAGACTTTGTGGACAAGCTTTCCATCATGGCCTTCATTGGTTAGTTAATAGACAAATATTAAATTTACAGCAAACACCTGTATTTGAGAATCTGATATAGATACCTGTGCAATAAACTCTCGTCCAGTATGACATGGATTAATGGTGTCACATAGAACAAAACCGGAGGAAACATCCTATGAAACGAAAATAAAATTTAAAAAAAGTTTTTCCTCCAGAGTCTTTAAGAAAAATAATGGGTGTATTGTATTGTTGATATACTACTTCTTAATTATTTGAGCGTGTATCCTTTCAAAGAGACAATCTCTTTATGATTGTGGAGAAGTGGTTTGGCGTAGCGGGAACAAGGCTTGGTTTCCCAACCTCAATGGTGTGTTTTCAATCTCTCGCTGTGCATTTCGCCTGTGTCCTTGAACAAGGCACTTTACCTGCACTGCTTCTCTCCTGTCTCTTATACACATCTAGATGTGTATAAGAGACAGATTTACGGGGGTGCAATCGCACCGTCTGCACCCCCTGCATCCGACCCCGGCAGGACCTGCAGTTGAACCATGCTCATATAGTGTAGTTGAAAGAATTCATGAAAATAAATTGCAACAAAAAGTTACTTACATCTTCTTCAACACCTCTGACTTTGACTTTGACATTATCACCAGCGGTAGCGCTGTTCCTCTCATCATCATCAACCAATATAGTTAACACCTCCACTGGGGTCTACCAACATTAAAACATTGAAACAAATCTAATATATGTAAATTGGGAAATTGATCCAGGAACTTGAAACAGAGTGGGCTCAGGGAGGGAATTTACAGATGGAGGGTCCAGATCACATAAACCCATGGCTATGACACCTCTAGATGGCCAGAAGTGGAACCCATACACTTAAATTTAAATGTCACTTTCTTTTTTACCCATTATTAAAAAAAAAAACAAAAACAAAAACAAAAAAACATTTGGTCAACATTTTGGAAATAAAATCGAAACATAAACAAATATTAAACATACTGGAATAATTCACATTGCTTTTAATATGTTTAACAATTATAATGCAGAATTAATTTTAGATGAAAGACAATGAAAACAAAAATGAAAACATAAAAAAATATAATTAAAAACTATAAAGTTTCAACAAGAAAATCATGGATGCCAGTCCAGCTTGGCACTATTAGCCGTACAGCTTTTAGCTGACCTTTTCTTATTTTGTTGATGGTTTCTCCAATTCAAATTTACCTTAAAATATAAATATATTATTACATACCTTATTTGGCATCAACACTAGTGATGAGCCTTTAGAAATTTCTCCAGATTCAATTTTACCCAACAGTATCGTTCCCATATCCTGATATTGAAATTCAAAAACAAAATGAATTTTGTTAATGGAATATAAGTCCACCTTCATGTATAAGTCCACCAGCTAAACTTCAATCAGTTTTCATGGGGGTGGGTGGCTGTAGGCCCTCGTGACGCCACCTAGGCCTAGACTAGACATTGTCCCGGAGGCGCACGTCCTGGAGCTGAAGCCTCTTAGCACCGCGACAATGTCAGGCCTAGAATGGGCATAGCCGCACTAGGCCTCGGGGTTGAACAACAAATCTATTCTATTTCCTTCACGGTTCCTTCATCTTTCCACTTCACAAATTTTAGCGAATTTAATCGAATTAAGTACAGTAGGAACCCTCATTTACGAACCCTGATTTAACGAATTCCGGATTTTACGAACGTAATATAAAGGTGATGACGTCATAAAAATTGAAGTGAAAGATTTAAAAAAAAAAAAAATCCGCTCGAATTGTAACTGTTATTAGCATGCATACAACACAACACACCATACTATACAGTACTATGTAATTCTCAAGTGAAGGAGGCCCTCTAACGGGCCCCTTCAAAGTCAGTGTTTTTTATGGCTTCACACATATGTGCATGCGACAAATTTTACTTCTCTTTCAAACATCGTTTTCAACTTTAAAATTTACCATAGTGCTTGATTGTTTTACTGAATGATCAATATATATATAATAAACAAGTATCTATGGAAGTTGTGCTGGAGTAAAATCCACAATCTAGGTATTCAAGAAGGTAAAAATGTCCGATAAAAACAAATTTGTGTAGGGCCTAGAGTGGGATCAGAATGCTTAGAAGCTGCCTACTGTAGGCCTAGGCCCCCTCAGACTTAGCTGCGTAAGCCTGTAGGCTAGCCTAGGCCTAGTTTATGCCAGTGTAAGTAGTACCAGTGCAAATATATAGGAATTAGGGTCACCCCCGATTTTACGAATACCCAAATTTACGAACGGCTCTGGGCCCGTGCCGTACGTAAGTGAGGGATTCTACTGTAAATACAAAAGTAAGCAAAAATGAGAGCGATATAATTCCAAAACGGTGTAACGGGCGACGAATGATTGCCATTATATATAACGTGCTTGTAGTACATGGCAGCAAAGAGTATATATATACTCTTTGATGGCAGTAACGTCGGAGAACCGACCGTCGGTTAATTAATATCACTATAGTGCCACCAACATGGTGAATTTTGTGTGTTTATTTTAAATAAAGCTTCAGAGAGGAAGATGAAAAACAATTACATGACATTACGAACCGACCTCCACCACCAATACCATCCTTACTCCTTCCCCACCCCGAAAAAAAAACTCCACGAATTTGATATAATATTGAGAAGTCAATATCATGTTAAAAAAATCGGAAATCCGATTTAAATCGGAAAAATATCATCCCTAAATTAACAGTTTTGGTAAGTGTAAATAAGTAAGTGTAAATAAATTGCACTGAATATTTACCTACAAACATTTTAAAGCTCAACATAAGCTCAAACAAAGAAAATTCATCTGACAGAAATAAAATTACATAGTGATCACTCCATGCATATTTCAGGAATGATTCAACTCCAATCATAATGTAAACAGATCTGAAATCAGGGCTAATTTAAGCCAGTTCTAAGAACTTGCTTGTTTATTTGATACAAAATTCTTTCCATAACGCCTACAAATGGAATGCTTGCATT
>NW_022729763.1:58719-61529 GCF_011630105.1 Anneissia japonica | reverse complement strand
GTTTACCCGGTCAATTCAAACCAACAAGCCACTGATTTTTTCAAGTCACTGAAATTTCTCATCCATTAGAATTCATTTTTATCATGATGTACCTACACTGAGTCACAAAAAATAATCCTATTAATGACACCGCTAATCCTATTGTTTAATTCAATTACATTTCCATTGTTTAATTAAAACCTTTTAGCGCCTTGAATTACTACCCCTATTAATCCAACACACCTGGCACTGCATCATGACGTAAACATTACCAACTAAAATATATAATCTTTTTTTTTCTTCTTCTTTAATTATTATTATTATTATTTAAATTATTCAAATCCCAAACCTTTTAGCACCTTTTAATGTCAGCCACATTGTTTTCAATTTTAACGATAATCCAACACACCTGGCACTCCATGAAGACGTAAACAACTCAAATATATATCAATTTTAACGATAATCCAACACACCTGGCACTCCATGAAGACGTAAACAACTCAAATATATATTTTTTCTTTGTTAATTTACAATTATTATTTAAATTATTTCAATTAAAATCCTCATTTAAAATCATTTTTTCATATCTCCCCTTTATTTAATTTAATACCTCCTTTGTTACGTAAAATCACTTTGTTATGCAAAACCGCCCATAACGCGGTACATTACTACTCCACTCTAATATAAGCCTACTAATAACATGTAATGATTTAATGGTATGCTTAATATATAAATGCAAAATTCCTATTAATAACAATAATATATTATAAATATAATATATTACAGTAAATAATATAGTTTAATCTTCTATTAAATTTGGTAATTGTATTATAATTTTGTAAATTGTTATTGTATTTTGTAAACCTTATTCTAATCAATTGTATGTTATTTTGTATTTTTGTTTCTTTTATCTGACTTGTTTGTGTAGTTTAAGAATGATTCTGCAATTTGTTTAGTAGGGTTTCTGTTTGTTTCTCAAGACAAATTTCCAGTATAAATTTCTGTTTTATTTGGACAACAAAGATTTGATTTGATATTTTTATGATACACTGCTTTTTAGTTTGTAATAACTGTCTGAATTGTTGTCTTTGTTTTCAATCCCTCGAGATTATCTTGCTGAGTTAATTCAAATTGAAATGATTACCTTTAATTAGTAGGCCTATTTCTGTTTTGTGAGGCCCCTATTGTTATATTATTCTGTTCATAAGGTCTATTGACTTATGCAAATAAACATAACGTATCAGCACGTCGCACATGGCTAAGGCTAGTTATTTGATAAACAAGATAATCGGTATTTGAAATCAATGTTAGTTAATATTATAGCATGTGTTTGACCTATCCTAAGGCATGTCCACACTATCACATTTTCTTTGTCAAATAATCAAATAACTGTTGTATGCACTGTATATATAATCACGATGTGCCTACATATGATTATGGTCATGATGTAGCGTCATCATGAACATATTTAGGCATGTCATATGTGTTTGTCAAGTAACATTTGGTAGTCTGGATGAAGTACTAACGTAAGTATTGAAAAGTACACTAAATAAGCTTCAATGAATCAAAATGATAATGCTAATTCGAAGAGAATAATCATCAAAAATAAGCTTTATTTGGCATTTGTCGCCATGTTATTGGATGGCCGTATCTAGGATTTGGACGTGTAATTGAACCAACTGACTAGGGGAAGAGCCATTTGGATCGCAGTTTCGATTTTTATTAGGCCTACTACTGTATCTTTAGTGCCCAAAACACGAACGTGACAATAGATTGCTTGTTATGATGTAAAGATTAAATATTCACTTTTAACCTTTACAGAAAATAACAAATTTTATTGTCGGTATCCCTACCTTTCATAGGCCGTCTTGAAAATGTGTCTTTTCCTATTTGGATCAAGGAGGGAATGGGGGTGGTGCGTACGCGCCCACCGTAACCCCTAAATACAGGCCGGTTATATACTAGGATATGTGTTCTCATTTACTGCAGATATACCTTGTCTACCTAACCCGTGTCAGAACAATGGAACATGTACTGAGGATGGTAAAGGAAAAGCCATTTGTACCTGTCCCGAAGGATATGAAGGAAATACATGTCAGACAGGTACGGTACTGTATAGCTATACAGTAGCTAATATCATTTACTTTCTATTATCTGTTCCTCTCCTCTCCTTTTCATCTCTCAGCAAACGTCGGTGATGTTGCAAGTACTTAGGCCTACCCTAATGCCCCCACTATTTTTATTTCCTCTTGGAACGTATGGAAACACCACTAGACACCATCATAACCATTAGACCACAGAGGTTATTCAAATAACGTCAGACACGCTCCATTACACAATAGATGCGGCTGGAAACAACAATAACATATAATACTAGAAATTGCAAGTTGCAAGTGAAGTGCTGCGAAGTACAACTGCATATAAATGTTCTTCGAACAAAATTATTTATGCGAGTCAAGTGAAAATAATGAATAATAAAAATATAACAAATAATATGAGACACGATCTATTGTCTATATTGGAACATTGGGTAACAAAGTCGTAATTTTTCATTTTTGTCAAAAAGTGTCTATAGTGGTGAATTATGGTTTAGGTTTTTTTTTAATAAAGTTTCAAAAATGTCTATGTATGTGGAAAATATAGCTGATTTCCAAAGGTTACAATTTTTATTTTGAAGACTGTATGGTCTAGGAAGTGTACATATTTTTATGGGGCAAGTTTCCAAGGGTGGGTTTTCTAGGGGCGAGTTGACTGCCAAAGAGTGTTGCCAAAGTGCGAGCCAGCGTGTTATTTGATCACAAGTGCGAGACATCGCAAGTGTGAGCCAGCGA
>NW_022729763.1:48938-58404 GCF_011630105.1 Anneissia japonica | reverse complement strand
ATCGCACCCCCTAAATTGTATTAGGAAAAATATTTTTTATATTGTTGATATGAAATACCGGATACATGTTTTATTTAATTAGCATACTGTCATCATTTTATAGCAAAATACTAGGTTTTTATAGTTTTAATCCTTACTAAAATGGCTGGCCTGTTTCTAAGGTACACATAGTAAATTTAAACAGTGATTTTTATTTTGACTTTTTACTACTTTACTATTTTAACTTGTTAATATCTTAACGTATTTCTCGTCATTGCCAAGTTTTCT
Source organism: Anneissia japonica (assembly GCF_011630105.1). Taxonomy (NCBI): domain Eukaryota; kingdom Metazoa; phylum Echinodermata; class Crinoidea; order Comatulida; family Comatulidae; genus Anneissia; species Anneissia japonica. The sequence goes on along the minus strand of NW_022729763.1, from coordinate 58,137 downwards.
TGTGATTCTTAATGTAATTTTATCCTTTTTAACCAAAGGAAAAACAAATTCCTACTTTAAAATGGACAATAAAGTGTTCTTGAATCTAGAATATTTTTATAGGTATTTGAACATCCGTCAAATTGTATAAATATAATAGACCTATAGTCATCGTTATTCATATTACTTTATGTAATGTGTTCGTACCGTATTTCTTGCACTTTATTTATTTATTCGGGAATAAGCATCTCATTTCATATAAATATGGAAATAATAAGAAATTTTGAACAATTTATTTTTCTATCATTTTCGCAATACACTGTCTTTCATATTACTTAAAATACTAATTGTGATTTGGTTATTATTTTTCTAGATATAGCATTCTTAACCTGTTCGATGACTGTTACTCTCCAGAAAAGCGCCCATCGGAACCTAGTTTCAACACTAGGAAAATGCAGTGGCAGATTTGAGGGAGGTCCCAGCCGCTCCCTCTAAATGTTTAAAAGTAACAAAAAAAGGAGGAAAAAAAAAGAAAATTGTAAACAATTTAAGTCTAAGAGTGCTATTCCCGGCAATCTAGAGTTGCCATAATCATAACATTTGCCCTCAGTCCCAACCATAGTGGGCTCAAGTTGGTGGTCTATAAAAATCTCTCCCTGGGCACAATCTTTTTAACGTACGGTACTTTGGTAAAATTTCATGAATTATTCATAATCATCCTTATAGAACATGTTTTGCGCATGCCCTATTTATAAGTCTGTGTCACCCTCAATGATCAGCTGCCCGGTGCATCGCAAGGGACCCAGTGTTCGATTTACAAACAAAATAAACAAAATTAGATCTTGGGCGAAATTCACTGAATAATTTCTTAGAAGTTTGAATTATTTAGTAAATTCTTGCATTTTAGTGCAGAAATATAACGTACCAGATGATAAACTTAATATTAAAAACAACCGTTTTAATATACATTAAATGCTTAATTGTTTTGATTTGGAATTAGTTCACAGTCACATTCATATTCACTGTATAATTATAGAAAATTAAAAGTATCAACAATGAATGAAAATATGAAAATGAGATGTAATGAATTACATTAAAAGCAAAGATTTTAACATGTAACGCTCTTAAATAATAAAATAATTAATTCTTAACAAAACAAACTTAATCTAGACGTAAGAATTTTTTTGATGTAAAAGTATCCCCCGCCGGACACCATCCCGGTATTTCTGAGTCGAGGTTTCGGGGCCTGAATAAACAAGTGAAATGTTTTACTAGAATTAATCTAGCATTCTAGTCATCTAAACTTTAAACTATAACATAAGACAAAACTTGAATGCTATAAAATAGCATTTTAGCTTCCTTGCCCCTACCTTATTTAACAGCCTTCCTGACGACCTTCGGAAGTTTAATTCAATTTATTCTTTTAAACGAAACTATAAGTTATATATTAAAGACGGAGAATTTTGGAGTTTATTTTCAAATTATATACCGGTAATCAATAAATTGTACATACTTAATGAATTGTATATACACCCTTTGATAAATTTATTCTTTCATTGTTTGAGTCTTACCCATGTTTATTTGAGTCATCTAAACTTTAAACTATAACATAAGACAAAACTTGAATGCTATAAAATAGCATTTTAGCTTCCTTGCCCCTACCTTATTTAACAGCCTTCCTGACGACCTTCGGAAGTTTAATTCAATTTATTCTTTTAAACGAAACTATAAGTTGTATATTAAAGACGGAGAATTTTGGAGTTTATTTTCAAATTATATACCAATAATCAATAAATTGTACATACTTAATGAATTGTATATACACCCTTTGATAAATTTATTTATTTTTGTATGTAAGAGGTGACTCATTGTATTTATTTATTTATTTCAACAATATTTTACGAGGGTGGTCCCTCCAGCCGGAGCTGATCATTAGGGACCCTCAATACATAACACAAGTAACAAAGGAAATATAAATAGAAAAACAAAGAAATAAACAAAAAAAAATAAATAAAATAATAATAATAATAATAATAGTAACCAAGTAACAAAGGAAAAGAAATTATTACATATAAACATACTAAATAAATAAAATTTAAATTAAAATCAAATTGACTATGAAATAATTAAAAGCAGAATAATAAGGCACTAAAAAAAGAAGTTAAAATTAAAATTAAGAGGAAAAAATGAATATAAATATTTATAAGTTATAATAATAACATAACACAAGTAACAAGGGAAATATAAATAGATAAACAAAGAAATTAAAATGAAAAATTATAATAAAAACCAAATAACAAAGGAAAAGAGATAATTACAATATATATACATATTATATAAATAAAATTTAAAATAAAATCAAAATAACTATAAAATAATTAAAAGCAGAATAATAAGGCAAATAAAGAAAAGCAAAAGAACTAAGTAAAAATAAAATTTAAATTTAAATTTTAAGGTTTAGGGCCAGCCTGAAGAAAAAGATAGAGACGGGGGGGGGGGAATAAGAGACAGGAGAAAGAGAGAGAGCGACAGAGGGAAAAAACTAAACCAAGGAAAGAGAGAGATAGCTTTTGAGGTTAGATTTAAAGGATGAGATGCTTGAAGAATTTCTGATTTTTAAAGAGAGTGAGTTAAAGAACGAGGGGGCATTGAAGCTGAAAGAAAGTTTAAAAAAGTTCTAAGCAGGGCCTAGGAATAAGGAGATCACCTTTAATAATCTGGCTAGTTTTACATAACATTTCTTCTAAATGACTCCAGAAAGCTTTATAGAATTCTGCAGTTAGGCCGTCAGGGCCTGGCGACTTGTTATTTTTCATTGCAAAGACCGCTTTGCTACATTCAATTGAAGTTAGTGTGCCAGCACAAGCTTTTTGTTCATTGTCGCTAAGCGACGGTATTCTACAATTAGCTAAGTAATCAGATATTGTGTATTCGCAGATATATCTACTTCTATACAAATCACTGTAAAAGTTATGTTCCTCACAAAGTATTTTGCTTCTTTCTGTTACATATGAACCGTGTATTTACTTACTTAAATCTACAGTACCTAGGAAGAAGCAAAGTGACCAAATTCTTTAGTAATTAGCAATGCAGTAGCACAGAGAACTCTATTTGTTTTTGTTAGTGATTAAAATTCATGCATATTCCTATAGGGGTCAGTGCATTTGTCCGAAGGTCCTTTGGTCCGAAGTCAATTGGTCCGAAGGGTCTTTGGTCCAAAGGAAGGGTCTTGGTCTGAAGTAATTAATGTAAATATAGACAAAAATATATTTGAAGAAAACACATATAATGTGTATAAAGTGAAGTGTGTGTTGATTGATTGGTTAATAAGGGCATAATTTGACCCCTGCGTCAAGTTTTTTTTTTTTTTTTTTTTTTTTTTTTTTTTTTTTCCGAAATAAGCTCAGACTGAAATTCCTTGATATCATACTTCTATTCTAGCAGGTGGACCCACTAAATGTTCAAATAAATTGGAAAAATATTTGGTATTACATGTATATTTCAACCAATAAAATAGTCAAATAAACGTCACACAATTATTTCATCAAAACACTATGGGATATCTGGATATTTTCCCGGCGTACAGCGGTGAACATGTATTTCTGATAGGGCTGGCATAGTACGCAAATATCTCTTAAAGTATTCAGTTTTGGGTACATGTTCCTATTAAAGTTGAATAGGAAGTAGTACTTCTCCATCGTTTTCCACTATTTTTATCTTTGAAGAACGTATATTTCCGAAGTTATGAGGAATCGGCATTTTTCTGAGGTCAAAGGTCAAATCTGAAATGCTCTCAAATCATAAAATTGTTGAATTGCCGATGTGAGTTTGTATACCAAGTTGCATGCTTCTACACAGCTAGTAATAGAATAATACAAAGAGGCAAACATTATTTAGTATTGTCTTCTATGTTGTTTTTATTGTTCTTCAAAGAGCATAGGAATACGTATGAAGATACATTTTTTTTTATTATTAGGCCGAAAATGCAAACATTTTCATGAGCATAATTTTGTTCTACAGTATGCCTACAGGCCTCATATTTCTTAAATACAGATCAACAGGACTGATGACAGTATAGCAGAGGTTATGTGTGATAACGTCTAGGCCCACATTAGCTTCTGATACTCCTGCATTTAAATTCTCTTTTTTGGGTCATTTTTGCCCTTTAGTGGGGTTCCTTAGACCCTTGATACTTCAAATTGGGATAGAAGCATGCACGTGTAGTACGCGTACAGTACGTGTAGTACGCGTACTACGTATAGTACGCGTAGTAATTACGACACAGTTGAACCGCCATAGAAAACACACACTGCGCAAAGTTTGAAGCAAAGATTCTTCAATTTGTCGCTGAAGGTACAAATAATTGTGACCCATGACGTAATGTCTACGCGTTCTGATTGGCTTAGAACTTGCAATGAAAAAAAAAAAACCTCGCCAGGCGGCGACGGCAAAATTCGGCAAACTGGGTTCGGCAACCCGGATTTCGACCAAATGGGCGATAATATGGCGGTCACATCATCATTGACATGTTGGTAGAGGCAATGTTCTTGATTCATTACTAAGTCGTCGTGATGAAAGGACGTGTTTGAGCATCGCTCCTTGAATTGTTAGTTCCAATCAAATTGCCGTTCAAGCCTCACACAGCTAGGCATACACCTATCTCCAGAATCTAATTCAGCTAGCTTTACTGCATATCATACTTGCAAATTCGATGGGTGGTAGCAAAAAACCGAAGCCTTCTCCCAAAGCTGGAAGTGCTCATGATTCTGAAGAGTATGCGTCTGCTTCTGGTAAACCTTGCAATCTGCCTTCAAAACAAGTAGAAAATGTCACTGATATTGCAGAGCTAGGGAAATGTTTAGCACCTGACTCCTTATTTATGAAGAAAAAAAAACCGCAGCTCAGTATCAAGTGTCAAGAACAATTGATCGGTAAAGCTGTCTAATCTCATTATAGACTCATTGCATTTTGACATTAATAAGACTAATGATAAGATAACTAGTCTAGAAGAAAGAATTACGAATTTAGAAAACAACATCGATGAAGCCGAACAATATTCAACATGAAAAAATTAATTATCTGTACTCGGCAGGATCTTTCCCGGCTTCAGCAAGACCTGAAAGCTTGAACTGTACAATGATATCTTCTTTGGCCTAATTGTGCTAGGTCAAACTGTATAATATAACTAACAATGTAATCTAAATGTATAGTTAGACAATGTGTACCACCGTTTACATGTTTTCTCAATTACATCTATTATATTTATATGTACTTTTTTACTTGTTTGTTTACCTTGTTTGCTTTAGACAATGTGTACCACCGTTTACATGTTTTCTCAATTACATCTATTATATTTATATGTACTTTTTTACTTGTTTGTTTACCTTGTTTGCTTTTTCTTTTCTTCTTGCTTTCTTGTCAACGTCTTCTCTCATACAAATTGATATATGAACGATAATGAATTTTTGTATCTTCCATTCTCTAATCACCCATCCGAGGAAAACGATTTTAATGACTCAAATTTTAATACTTCTGAATATACTTTTAATCCCTTTGTTGATAATGATGAAAGATATGATGATCAGGCTGATATGTTAATTGATCACCTTAACACCAGATCTAATACACTTGATAAATGTAAATACTATAATATAACTGATCTTAACACACTGCATGCCTCGCTAAAACAATCCAACTTATCTTTATTACATATAAACATTCGGAGTCTGTCAACAAAATAGACGCATTTGAAAGGCTCCTAAATTCAAATCATACTAAGTTCTCAGTAATCGGGCTATCTGAGACCTGGCTAAATGATAACAAACCGTTGCCGTTTTTACATGATTATACCTTTTTCGCAATCACATGTAGGAGGAGGGGTGGGATTATTCATTCGTAATGAATTTAATGTTCGTCTTCGCCCTGGTCTTGCCCTCCCTAAAAAATTTGGTGATTCTATATTTATTGAAATAATACTTACTACAAAGAAAAACATAATTATTGGCACTGTATACAAACGTACTTGTACAAACATTATTAGTTTCTCTAAACATATTGATGAATTACTAACTAAAATTTATACGGAAAATAAAATATGCCATCTTATGGGAGATTTTAATATTGATTTGCTTAAATTCCACAATTATAACATAACCAATAATTACTTAGATATTATTTTAACTCTATCCAACCATTCTATCCAACTGTTTCCAAAGCAACTCGTATTACTTCAAACACTGCAACACTAATAGACCACTTTTATACTAATGAAACTGAATCTAGTATAGTCTCTGGTGTTCTGGTTTCTGATATCACTGATCATTTTTTTATTTTCCAGTTTATTGATAATGATCTAGACAAACTAAAACCCCAGGAAAGCTCCTCCTTTGTTATTAACGATATAAATTCTTTTTGCAATAATTTATCTCAAGTTGACTGGTCCAATGTTTACAATAGTGACCCAAAACTTTCTTTTGATATCTTTCTTGACAAACTTTTTTTCCGTTCATAGTAAGCATTTAAACGCTAGTCAAATAAAGAAAAACAAAATTCATAAACAACCCTGGATGAGTTCTTCACTCCTGAAATGGAGTAAACGAAAACACAAATTATATACAAAATATATTTTTTTCGCAAAGTTCTAAACACAAATTAAACTACACTACAATAGTCTCTGTCGTACTGACAAATCTAATTATTATAAACGAAAATTTAATCTGGTAAAATGCAATCTCAAACGTACATGGAATATAATAAATTCAGTTATTAATCCGAGCAAAAAGAATAGTAACAAAATTAAAGTTTTAAAAATCAACAATAACATAATTAATAATGAGAAATCTATTTGTAACTACTTTATTTTATTTTTCCTCCATTGGCCCTGATATAAACAAATCTTTACCAGCTTCTGATATTGATCCTTTACATTTCCTACCAGTGTCACCTACTAATTCATTTTTTATTAAACTCGTCACTGAATCTGAAGTATTTGCAGTAATTCATGATATAGATACTAATAAAGGTGCCGGGTATGACCACTTATCTCCTAGGACCCTAAAATGTGTATCTCCAATCAACATTAAACAACTAACATTCGCCATTAACTCATCTTTTTCATCTGGTACAGTTCCAAATACTTTTAAAATGGCCAAAATCATTTCCGTATTTAAGAAAGGCGACACTGGTACACTATCAAATTATAGACCAATATCCATACTACCTATCTTTTCAAAAATATTTGAAAAACATATGCATAAAAGACTATTTAATTATTTAAATCAATTTAACATCTTAAATGACCATCAATATGTATTTCGTCAGAATCACTCAACCTGTCATGCAATACTTGAACTCGTTAATAACATTATTAAATCATTATTTTGAAAATAAACGATTTCTATTAAGTTTATTGTTAGATTTATCAAAAGCTTTTGATGTTGTTAACCACGAAATTTTAATTTCCAAACTTTTTAGATATGGTATCAGAGGTATTGCTTTAAAATGGTTTATAAGTTATTTGAATAATCGTAAACAATTTGTTTCTGTTGGATCATGTAAATCATCGACGAGGGATGTAACTTGTGGGGTGCCACAAGGGTCGGACTTGGGGCCGTTACTTTTCCTAATATATTTTAACGACTTGTGTAGAATTAGTGACACCCTCCAGTTCGTGTCCTTCGCCGATGATACTACGTTTTTTTTTTATTCAAATGAAGACCTCAATCATAGGCGTAGATCCCGGGGGTGGGGGCATGGGGGATATATCCCCCAATATTTGACAAGGGGGGATGGTCCATTGTATCATCAGCCCAATATTTTGACTATGTATGGGATAAAATGGAGCTTTACACACTTCAAAAGACTGTCACAGAAATAATTTGCACTGTCTTATGCGCTTACAAAGATGACAATTAGCATAATGTATTAATGTTGATAACAAAATTATTTTATCTGGTACCAATCTAAGCTCTTCTTTCCTTAGATGTTAGATGTGCTTGCAAAGAGAGCCACATTTCACACTGAAGGGTGCGTACGACATCAGTAATGTTATGTCAATTCCAAGAATGTTTAAGGTTATATCGGTTGATGAGTAATTTATTGCTTAGGCCTATAATAGCAAATTGCATCAATTTATTTTGCAAAAACAAGGTTTCCAGCTTCAGAGGGGTTCACATCCCCTGTCCGCACAATGGCACACATTGGCGCTAACACCAGGCGCGTAACAGGGGTCTCGGGTCAGAGTGGATATTTATTTTTTAAATTTTTTATTTCAACCATCCTTAAAAAGGGTAACCCTTCTAGTTTAGCCCAGTAGGTTAACTGATATTCAGGAGCCCTCTTTAATAAAATTAAAGAACAGTACAAACAACATCATTACAACATAATAATAATAATAATAACAATAATAATAATAATAATAATAATAATAATAATAATAATAATAATAATAATAATAATAATAATAATAATAATAATAATAATAATAAAAATAATAATAATAATAATAATAATAATAACATACACTGAAAACATACATTCCTAACTTCTTGTCAGTATGACAAGAACCTGTCTTGTCATTGGAAAATTACAAGTTGCTTGCGTCACACTGACAAGTTAGTACTTCAGATGACAAGTTATCACGAATAACGTGCGCATGTGCAACCGTATTTTTTCCCGCTCTTTTCATCTCCGGACTGTCAGCTAGCTAGCATTTTCATTTAAAACGGCCTTTTAACTAACAGGTAAACATTATTTTACTACTTTATATGATCATATTTGTACCAATAATATGTTTGAAAGTCATCAGATAGCTGTAGGTTAGGCCTAGGCCTAGTTTAGCAGCAGTATGAAAGATAATTAGGCCTTGATCAGAGCCAGCCACACACAGCAGGAGCATCCTCCTCCTGCTATGTCTTGCTGACCTGTCAATTGCTGCACTCCCTGCTGGGCCGTGTGTTCGCACTATACTAGGCCTAGGGGCCTCTGTCTCTTATACACATCTAGATGTGTATAAGAGACAGATGCTACACGATGTATTTATCAAGTCCTTTATTCGAACACTGTATTTACCTTTCTTTGATGATTTATGTATGATTTAACAGTGTTAACGGCTACCTTGATTTATGTTATATGCACCTATTTGTTTCTAGCCGTACCTATTGTGTAATAGAGTGTATCTGGTGGTATTTGAATCTGTTCAACCATGAAGCCTCCGTGGTCT
>NW_022729763.1:44473-48495 GCF_011630105.1 Anneissia japonica | reverse complement strand
CTTATATAGCGCATATCAAACTTCTCTATGCGCTGAACATTATTACCCCGGATCACTGGATCAAGCACATATGGAACACACACTCAGGCCCCATAGGGGAATTCCATAATGTTGCAGCTGTATTCAGTGCAGGCTGTGTTTGAACCTACTTAAGCTACAAAAACGTGTTGTCAGAATTATTGATTTAGCTTCATTTGCATCGTCTTCTGAACCTCTGTTTAAAAAACTAAATATATTAAAAATTATGGATCTAAACAAACTACAAGTTGCGTTTTTTTATGTTTCAATACATAAAAGGCCAACTCCCAACCTCTATAATTAACTTTATTTCATGATTATAAACCTATACGCAGTTATTGCTTAAAAAATTGAAACTCACTTTACGTCCCTTTTATAAGACTAACTAAAAGCCAATTTTTTATTTCTGTATACGGACCGAAATTATGGAATGATACTCATGTTAAGTTTAAAAATTGCAATAGTACCCACACTTTTAGAAAGCAGATGAAGAAATATTATTTAGAAATGTACCAATCCTAACTTTATTTAAATATTTTATTTTATGTATATGTATGTATATATGTATGTATATATGATATTGAAACATATACACATGCATATTCGTTGAAAAGCTACAGGGTAGCCTACGATGTGTGTGTGTTCGCGTGTATGTAATATGTAGGCCCCTATGTGTATGTGTATATATATGTATGTATGTGTATGTATGTATGTATATATATATATATATATATATATATATATATATATAATGTAGGTCTACTTGATATGCGTTTATTATTAGTTTTAAATTTTTGTTTTGTCGGGGTCAAATTGAGACGAGCTTCGCTTCTATTTTTTATCCTAATTAATTAACTTTAATGTTGTCCACTTTATTTATCATTTTATGTATTTGATTAATTAATTGAATAAATGATAATTGAATTGAATTGAAAAAGGTTGACTACAGTATTTACGGTAATGCACATTGAATTTCAAAACAGTGCAGGTTTTTTCAACTGCACGTCATGTTGAACAATCCTCTTCTTCTCTTGTTGAACAATCCCACTTCTCCAAATTTCCAACATAGCCTGATTTTGTAGAAAAGTAAAATCTGCCAAGATGATGATGATAATAATAATAATGTAGTTTTATATAGCGCACATATTCATCTAATGATGCACAGGGCGCTTGATATGTGGACTAGGCCAGTGCCTTATGCAGATTCTGTGAACCAGCTTGCTGAAAGGCACAGATTTGATCTATTCAGGTTCTCTGAAAGGTCACATTCATGAAGCCACTCAATGTAAGGATAGTTCCAAAAATAGCCAATAACTCGTAAGGAGTCTAGGACGTGCTGCCATTTTCCAAGGCTAATCAATTAATAGAAATGACAACCGTGTTGTCTCATATCACAGGCAGAAGAACTATTTCGACACTGGGCTATTTGTCATGTTAGAGGATTGGAAACCACAAATAGATGATATGTAATGGCCCAGCAATCCTTTAACTATTAAATGTTCGAAATCCAACACTGCAGGCAACTGATGTTTCTACATGTTGTGACAGGCTGTGAAACGGTGTCTGTAGTCTGTAATCAGGCCAAGCGTAAGCGTTGATGTATAATTTCATAAAGTCAAAGTCATCGTTCAAACCGCAGAATCTCACAGTTCAGTATTGGTTGGATCAATAGAAGGTTGTACCTGACACTTTTCTAAACCTGCTATCATGTAGGTGCAAACAACATGGTTTTTACAACATCATAATATGTAGTTACAAGAACCTTGCACTCTTTTTCACCCAAACGCGCAATAGATAAGGTGGTCCAATACCACTGACTTTACCTACATATGTCAATAATGATACAATATATGGAGTATAATACATACTCCAAGTATCGAAATGCACGCCATCGTGTCGGGATTCAATATTTCGACATTAATTATGTCATCATCAGGTCCTGATGATGACATAATTAATGTCGAAAAATTGAATCCCGACACGATGGTTGGAATTTCGATACTTGGAGTATGTATTATACTATCTTATCTGAGATTAATCAGTGGACCTTTCGGTTTTTGGAAAACGCTCCGTACTACTGTATAAGATTTTGACCTTCTAGATAATGATTTTTTTGTAGGCTATTCCTTGTACTTTAAAATAGTTTTAGAAACTTCAATTGGGTTTACAAGTTGCTGGGTTCTAACCAGGTTGCAATGGAACTGTGTCTGGTTGCAAAGTTACGATAAAAATGAAATTAAGGCCATTTGGACGCCATCTTGGTTTTCAAGTACTTATAAGATTTGGAACTGTAGATAATGGTCTTATTGTTTCTTGTACCTTAAAACATATATTTAGACACTTTTCATTTGTCCTTCCAAGTTATTTGATTGCAAAAATATGATAAAATATTTTAATGGCGGCCATTTTGGACGCCATCTTGGTTTTGTGTTACTTATAAGATTTGGACCCTCTAGATAACAGTTTTATTGTATTCCTTGTGCCTTAAAACCATTGGCGGATATGGAGGGGGTTCTGATCCCCCCTGGCAATAAATAAATAAATAAAAATATGAAAAAAAATAATAAAATAAATAAAATAAAACAAAATTTCTAGACTCTTACTTTTATCAGGACCCGTGAGCTAATTTTTTATTTTGTTACAATGGGAAAATTAGAAGTCAGCAAAGCTTATTTCCCGTCATATAGGAATCAAACTTTTCCTGGGGGAGGACCCCGACCCCCTTTCTTCTTGAGGTTCATCAATTCATGAAAACAAAGAAAGAAACCGTATGCAACTACTATTTTTTTTTCTGAATATACCGGTACACACATAATAGGCCTATTAAAAAAAAACAAGAATGAGAAAAAAATTACTTGACCGTTTTCAAGAGCGGTAAACCTTGAATTTTCAATGACTTAAAAGTCATTAAAAGACACCGCAAAAGTCGGAAAAGCTCATTTCCCGCCATCTAGGAACCAAAATTGTTTTGACCCCTCCCCCTTCTCCCTGAGGCTCATCAATTCATGGAAAAAGAATACGTATGCTACTCCTCAATTTTTTTTATGTATATACACACATAGGCTTATTTACTGTAATAAGAATGAGAAAGTTACTTGACCGTTTCCAAGAAGGGGATTCGAACCTTCAATTTTGAAGAACTTAAAAAAGTCATTAAAAGACACCTCAGAAGTTGGGAAAGCTCATTTCCCACCATCTAGAAATCAAAAGTTCCCCGAGGAGGATCCTCCCCCTTCACTTTTTTTTTGGGGTTCATCGATTCATGGAAAAAAGAATACGTGTGCAACTACCCATTTCTATTTTCTGTAATAAGAAAATCCGCCCCCATTAATAGAAAGTTTAGGCTTAAAAAATGAATACATTTCAAAAAAAGATCATAACAATAATCATAAAAATAAAATACAATTTGTTTAGTACAAAAAAGAAACAGTTCCCCTGTGAGGCCCGAACTCAAGACCTACTACAATTACTACTATTACTATTTCTTTAAATTTTCTCACCTCAGCCCCACCATATTTCTCATAGGGCTCAGGTGGTTGTGAAATCACGGCTTAGAAGTATGTAAAGTACATACTCAAAGACAATGTTTTTAAGCTTTATTTTTTATGGTACATCGCACATATTAATAAGATCTCTATGGGTGCCGAAAATCCCTGATAAAAGATCATGAGAATTTGTTGGCGCTTCAATTTGAGTATATGATGATATGATGATGATGAATTTTACTAAAATGTCATTTTCTATAGTCATCAAGAGGTACAATTTCCTCAAATGTTTGCACCTCAGTCCCAACCATGGTTGTCTGAGGTGGTTGTCGACTCACGAAATGTCGACTCACGAAATGTCCCCTCACGCTCCACATATAAAAAAAAAATTGCGCCCTTCCCGAGTATGACATTAAACTCCATCGAGTCGGCACCCGACTCAGAGTAGCCCTATGTCTATGTCTATGCAGTGATGGCGCCAGGATCTGCCCGACAGGGGGGGGGGGCTAAATGCCCCGA
>NW_022729763.1:40249-44403 GCF_011630105.1 Anneissia japonica | reverse complement strand
ACAGTATTTTCAGATTTTTTAATTACTTGATTGAAGCCTTCCTGTCTGCTAGTGTGTAATGTATTATTGTTAATTTCTTAATAAAACTGACACACCATGCTGATATTTTTTTACCATTCCAATATATTTGTTTCATGTACTCTGGCTGAACAGTGATGAGATATTCACTTAATGTAGCTTTCATTACAAGTTTCAGCAAACAACCAGAGTGTTTCTTGCTAACGTCTTGCTGGGTGCCTGTCTCTTATACACATCTAGATGTGTATAAGAGACAGCCCCACTCCCGCCCATCCAAGGCTTGGGCCTCGGCCCATAGAAACTTTCTTATTTTGCATTTCGTCCCCCCACCCCTCCTCACTTTCAACCACGGATTGACGCACTTGATAGCCATAACAGAATATTCGAAAGCATAAATATTGAGCTGCATCACCTTTAACCGTAACTTTAAGAAAGACCTTTGCAAATTAAATTCAAATTAGGCCTACTTTTTAAATTAAGAGCCAATAACAATTGATTAATAGGGCCTACCGTGCCTACTACTGGTAAGGAATGATGTAGTCTGCAAACATCCCTTATTCGTCACATATTCACTTATTTTAATGATTAACATAGTCAGTTTATAATATATTATTGCATTATATTTAGTTTCGCGTTTGTATCAGCCGCACTCACTGAAGTGGTACGGTACGGTCCACTGACCTACCACACGAACACTCCGCTGCTCCTTTCATTGTACGAACGTAATATTAATGATTCCCACATGTGCTGCTTTTGTAGCGTGACAAGTCCTCGTCCAATATTTTGTAGACGTGTTATTGTAACATTTTTTAATGATATTTTATAATATGACATAAATAGGAGCTCGAAATATGCCAGTAATACCGTAATAAGACATTTAAAAGAATGATGCTACGATATATTTCTTCCAGTGCTGTGCTCGTGTCTGGACGGCAAATCGGCACAAACATTACTCAATTTATAATGACAAAAATTTACCTGACCGTTTTCAAGAGGGCATAAAAATCTTTAATTTTCAAGAACTTAAAAGTCATTAAAAGACACCGTGACTTCAGAAGTCGGGAAAGCCCGCCATCTAGGTATCAACATTTTCCCTGGGAGGACCCCCACCCCATTTCTTTTTGGGGTTTTTTGGAAACATTTTGATCCTCCCGTAAATTTCAACCCAGATCCGCCCCTAAAACATATATTTAGACACGTAATTTGTGCTTCCAACTTGTCTGGCAACAAAGTTATGATAAAATACAAAAATCATGAAAACTTTTCCCCTATTTTCGACAAAAGCTCATTCAGGTAAATTTGACCTACATCTTATGCATGCAGGACGCACTAACCACAGAAAACTCGAAATTCGTAGCTGCTATGGCCTTAAGCGCGTGACGTCATTCAGAGAGGGTAAAAACAGTTCTGAATACAAAGATTTAAAGAAAAATGATCAATGGTTATTTAAGCAACCAGCATGTGACTTAATGGCAAGAAAACTTAATTTATGAGCGACAATTGACCGTTCACCCCAAAGTTTAGCGACCTGTCGTTGTAGAGTTATGGTAAAAAGAAGCAGGAAGTATACCAAAAAACACTCATAATTTTTAACCTTTTTCCTATGCAAAAGCATAAGAGGTAGTCAACTTTGAAAGAAAAATCATCACTCAATTTTGCATCAATTGTAGGAATATATAGATGATTATAAAGCTTAAAACATCTAGTTTTATAACCGATCGCCCCAGATTGCCAAATGAAACCATTCAAATTATATAGTCGATTTTGTGAAAAAAATGGGTCATGTTTTGACTCATTTACTGTGTTAAAATGTGTGCAGTGTACCGTTCAATGAGCAGATGTCTCCAAGTTTTCATTATGATGGTGGCCATCATCTTGGATTTTGCGGAAAGCTCCACTAGGATTTTCGGGGACTTTTAGTATGTTATATTCTAGGCCTACTTATAATTATGGACATATCCCGAACCTTTAGCTCGTTATGAAAAATTTCCAGGTCCGCCTATATTAATTTTACGATCTAATTCTCTTGGACTATTGTTGTTTTGATTACATTCATGCTGATTTCAAATTATAAATTAATTATTTGCATTGCACATTGTTGCTATAAATTAGTTCTACTTGATGATTCTTATGTCAATAAAACTATACACAATGTCATCGTTGTATGAAAACATGCTAAAAACACCTATTAAGGGGACAATTTCGCTAGTGTCTTATTAATAGGGTTTCTCCTATTCAGGGGACACTATGCAAATAGGCCTAGTAGTAGAGCGGCTAAGGTTGAATTTTAGGTAGAATCGTGCACTTTTGGAAGAAAGCATGAAACTTCCCACAGTGATACTATGACACCTAAAAATCATTAAAAAAAATAGACCCCAAAAAATAACGCCTTCTAATGGCCACCATCTTGAAATCCAATATGGCCGCCAAAATAGGCCTATTTGATTTTAGCCAATATATTCATATCTACAGTCATTGCCAATTGAAGATCGTTACCCATGTATTCAATATCAGGGAATGTCATGGAATCATCAGAAATTATGTCAGATGGCGCCGCCATATTGGATTTCAAGATGGCCGACAAATTAATGATATTTTTGTCAATATTCATATCTACAGTACAAGCACTGTCAATCAAATACCGTTGCCCATGTTTTCAATATCAGGGACTACCATGCAGCCATCAAAAATTATGTCAGAAGACCACCATATTAAATTTCAAAATGGCCACCATCATGAAATTTAATATGGCCGCCAAAATAATTAATTTTAGCTTATGTATTCATATTTACAGCACATATCACTCCAACTGAAGATCATTACCCATGTTTTCAATATCAGGGAGTGTCATGCAACCATCAGAAATTATGCCATATGGCGCCGCCATATTGGATTTCAAGATGGCCGCCAAATTATTGCTATTTTTGTCAATATCTTATCTACAGCACCTAGCACTGCCAATCAAAGACTGTTACCCATGTTTTCGATATCAAGGTCCATCAGAAATTATGTCAGAATGCCACCATTGATTTTCAAGATTGCTGCCATACTAGATTTCAAGATGGCCGCCAATTTAATAATTGATAATGTTGTAAATATCGTAATATCTACAACACCTAGCACTGTCAAAGATCTCTACTCGTGTTTTCGATATCCGGGAGTATCATGAAGATATCAGAAATTATGTCAGAAGGCCGCCATATTGAATTTCAAGATGGCTGCCATATTGGATCAGAGGCGGCGCCAGTGGGGTGGCAGGGGGGCTTAAGGCCCCCTCACCAGACAGGTCAAGCACCCCCACCCCACCGGACAGAGCTCGTCGGGCAGTCAGACCATAAAACATATAAAAATAGGCCCACACCAAGCCAACACATGTCTGTCACAGTCTGCGAGTGCCATTTTCGGCCATCCAAAGGTTGATATTCTTTTAAAAAAATCTCATTTGGGAGGGGGAATTATTATTCTATTATTATTTTTTTTATACTATATATAATTCTATTATACATTATATTATATTTGTATTTTGGGTATACACGACCATTTTTAAAACAACCTTTGTGTTGAAATGCTATCGTGTCTAAATAAAATGAATAAATGAATGAATGGAACCCCTCTCAATCCCTTCCTCCAGCTCGAGCCTACGAGCTCAAATCCCCCGCTGTTGGACAACTTAGCCCCCACCCCCCAGAAAATAGCCGCCACTGTATTGGATATCAAGATGGCGGCCAAAATATTTTATTTTTTTTCATATTTACATATGTAAAGTACCAGCACTGTGATTCAAGATTGTGTATATGTATAATTAGGGATATCATGCAATCATCAAACATCTCATAATCATAGTGAGACCTGCATATGGAAGTAAAGTAACGCCATTTAGAAAGAAATCCGTCAACTGCCACGTTGGATTTCAGAATGATTGCCAATTAAGAAAGGTACATGGAACAAAAGGAAATTAAAAAAAATAATAGAAAACAGTTGTATGGTATGAGGGCAAGTGCAGAGGGAGAGAGATAGATGCAGGTATTAAACATAGTTTATATTAAAGCTAGTTTTAGCATAAATGAAATTATGTAAACATAAATCAAATATTCAAATTAATGGTGTGAAGACACAAATATCGAATACGGTAGATC
>NW_022729763.1:23019-40067 GCF_011630105.1 Anneissia japonica | reverse complement strand
GAAATTATGTAGACATAAATTAAATATCACATTCAAGTAATGGTATGATGGCAATAATATCGAATAGACTAAATATCATTTTTAAATATGATATTGAAGGGAGTTAGCTGTTAACACTGTTGAATAAATATAATATATATCGTCAAAGGTACATATACAGTGTTTAAATAAGGACATGATTTTTAAAACACTTTGTTCGTTGAAAAGCTACAGGGTAGCCTACGATGTTCCATCATGTCCTTATTTAAACACTGTGGGAAGTTTCATGCTTTCTTTCAAAAGTGCACGATCTTGCTCCTTACCGCTCTACAATAAACGACTAGTGGTACATATCCGACTCCAACCATACAAACCGATGACGACATGTAGCATCACCAAAGGTGTCACGGGATATCATTGATGACGTCATACCTCAAAATAATAACATTAGGCGTATTCGAATGGTTCATTTCGTTGACTACGAATTTTCGTTGAGTATTATTTTCATAGGCCTTTTTCACGCTGCGGTACACATCTTCGATCGATGACAAACAATGCTGAGCAGTGAAGCGTAACTAAAAGAAATAACATAGCGTTTCGGCCATATTTTCGGAGGTCATGTTACTCAAAAAAGCATATATCCTTAACGGAGGGTCGTGTCAATTTTTGTTTTCTTTAAAATGTTCGCAAAGGATATATCTACGTACTGTATGAATAAAAAAAGAAATTGAAAATTTGTTTAGTCTGTCAAAACTTAACTGGAAAATAGAAAACCGATTTTGTACAGTGCATGTCGCTATTATTTAAATTTAAGGCCTATTCGACTTGTTCGTAAAATAGACTTCGTTGACAACGAAAATTAACGTAAAACCAGAGTGCGTTAATCAGCGTTAAGTTATTCACGTGACCAAAACAAACATGGCCGATTGGTGAGTTTAAACAACATTTGCGTTAATATAATTTCAGAAAATGAAAATTATATCATTTACCCACATGAAATCTAAAAATAATTGTATGCTAACAGAATTCAAAAACTGGATAAACATTGTTTTTTTATTTTTTACGAAAAACTTATACTGCCACAAGTTGAAGCAGTTTTGATTACACAGCGTGTATCGCGGTAGCCATTATGCCATTTTATTTTGTCGAGTATTTACAAGTTTTCTATTCTATTCGTCTTCGTTTATGATTTTACCATGGCCACTGCGCATGTGAGCGTGTTTTAACGAAGAACGATATTGAATACAGCCATTGTTCATGTACGCCATTTTCGTTCGGTTTGTTGTTGAATTTGCTAAGATTGAGAAGGGAAGTGGCAGTTATTTTTTATGAAATTAAAAGAATTATATTAACAGACGAACACAAGATAAAGTCTAGAAGACTTACCGTTTATTTTTAAGCCTCAAAATGGGCTGTGTTTTATCTTTGGGTGGGGTGAGTATTTCCAAAGGATTTTCACTCTAAAAATAACGGGCCTACTTAGGCTCGCTACTACTACTACTACTAGGCCTACTAGCCTACTACTACTTAGGCCTAGCTAACTAGGGCCTAGGCCCTTAGCTAGCCTACCTAGGCCTAGTCAGCCTATGTCTAGGCCTAGGGCCTAGCTAGAGGCTTAGCCCTAGGCCTAGGTAGGAGTAGGCCTAGGCCTAGAGGAGGCCCAGGCTTATCCAGCCATGGAAATGCCAATCAAGAAGACGTACTCAGCGAGGCAAGTTAACTAAGCCTAGGCCTAGTCCTAACTAAGGTACGTGACAAAAAATTTCAAATTCAAGCAATTCCTTTGCAGCTGTTATCATTTGAAAGAGTATTATTATAGAATTAAATTGATACCATTATCATTGTCATCCGTCAAATATCAGCAAAGTTACAGAATTTACAAGATTATTAATTAGGAAGTGGATATATTTTCGTCGCCGTATGCAAAGCAGTAAACAATATATTTACGTAAATGAAACAACGCATGCGCAGTCATACTTGAATAATCTTGCATTTTCAGCACTCCACATTAGCGTGGCCGCCCAAGCTGCGGGGAGCCGCCCAAGCTGCGGGGATTCCCCCAAGTTCACCATGGCACTACTTAATTTATAATATTATTTTTTATTAAACGTAATTTAATTTTCTACAACAGCTCAGTATGTTTACTTACTTGTTATACTTACTTGTTTCCCAAGAGAGTCTTCTATAATCGGATCCTCCTGTGTATAGAGGCCAAGCAAAACGATGCTTATAGGCCCTCGAAAAAAACAGAATATTTGAAATTTAACATAGGGCGCAAATTTGAGTGGATAGTCAGCCAAACGTACTTCGATTGCAGATTTAAATAAATTAATTGAACTAGAGTTAACGTCTTCATTCGATAAAGAATTCCACAGCCGGACTGACCTAAATGAAAAAGCATGACTTCTAATTAGTAGTTTAATCACTGATATAAATGGAATAAACAGCCCCGCTCGACGTTGTGGTCATGATGTGATAGAGTGAAACGAATACTTCTAGCTCACTATCACAATCATTCAATTATTTTATTTAATTGAAATACATAGGCTACTACTGAATAAGGGTCACTCAGGGGAATAAGGGTCACTCAGGGGATTGACATGACAATTGAGGCATCATTGCATATAATACTTTGATGAGGGTGGGTATTGGATGGGAGTGGAGTGCTTGTCAATGTTTGAGTGACGGTTACTCAATTTATACCCTGTTTTCTTTTTATTGTATTCTGTTTGAAGTATTTTTTTTTTTTTGACCCACCTTTATCATGTGAAGTGTGCCACTGTTTCAAAAGTGTAGTTTCCCAATAAATTATTATGATTATTACTGTAGCAAATTTAATTACATTTAGTATTAAAGAACGGTAAAATTATAATTGAAATACTGTACCTCTCCGCTAGTCATAAACTGTTTACAAAAATTAATTCAACCAATTTGGAGATTCCCCATGTGCGTTGATTTGCCGTCGATTCGATTCTTGTGTTGTTCAATGGCTTTTTAAAGAGTAGAAACCATTTGTTTTTATAAGAAATATTGTTGTGTCAAGTTAATGTACAGTATTTTAACATGACTATAATAAACACGTCCACGTTTGAAGATTTGATTTTCGTGCACCGTGGATTCATGGTACAGTACATTCAGCAAAAGGCCGATGCTAGTTTGGTGTCTGAAAGTTGAACTTCGCGTTAACGTGCATTTAGCGTGAATTGATAAATTTACGTGACCGATAATGCAAGTTTATTAAAGTATGACTGCGCATGCGTTGTTTCATTTACGTAAATATATCGTTATACTGATTTATTTACAGTGAGGTATATCCACTTCCTATTAATTATGCCTAATTTTGGTCCTTCAAATCCTATGTAAACAATGGAGAAGTATGTGACCTTGTTCTTGAAAAACGTGCAAAAATAAGCACTATAAAACTCATTTAAATTTAATCATTTATTAATTAAATAACAATTATATTAATTAATTACAAATAATTAATTATAATATGCCATAATGTCTTTAAACGTTTTTACACATGCCTCAATGAATAAGACATTTGAAAGCACAGAAGGAGAATAAAAGCTGTGGCATAGGGTGTTCTGACCCTCATCCCCAACCCTCTGACCACACCCGACCCCCTTTCCTACCCTCCATTGAAAATATATTTTTTTTCTCTTTCTTATGGTCGTCTTTTATTTCATCAAAATATGATTATACATTTATATATTAAGTATTGATATAATTAAAATTAAATTGGTTTCAGAACAATATAAACTTGGATAAAACAAAACATAACATAAAATCGATCGCGACTGTGTGTATGTAAACATGTTGTCGTGTGCAATCTGGCAAGTCCAGACATGCATGACAGCTCACGCTGCACTGCACGAACAGATTTTGGGAATTTCCATTCACAACACACTTTATTTTCGGTCAAAAACTAGGTTTCGGTGTTCAGATTATCTAAATATTGCACCCAGTTGTACTATAAATATACAAACTAACACAATAAACTGGTTTCAGAACAAAATAAACTTAACTTCTTAAAAAAAAAAATTAAATGTTTTTGACAACTCAAACTTTCGGCAATAAATTCACTCACTTCCCGAAGTCGGAAAAAACTGATTTGATGACTAGGTGAAAGAGGAACATGTGAACTACGTCATCACTATTTTCCGGTCACAGAGAAAAAATAAATACGATATCTGCAGCAAAAACAATAGAGGGCTGTGCAACAGTCGAGTCGCTGGCAAAAATGATAGCACTGCCACGATATCGTGCTTGCAACGGCCGATAGTTCATGTACCTAGCCTAAGCCCTAGGGAATAGAGTCTCCTTATTCTGGAAACTTTACAGACTAGGCCTGAGTCATAACCAAACACACACTTAATTATAACCAGGTTTGCTACTGACAGAATTTGATTATAAATTAAATTAATAAAAGTTCCTAGGCCTAGCCTTGGGGCCTAGGCTACTGTAGGCCTAGGGCCTAGCCTACTGTAGGCCTAAGACTAAGTAGAATAAATCGCTAATATTCGACCTACGTTAGTTTTCGACCACTTAGGTTTTCAACCCCCCCCCATTTCCCGACCCCCAGATTTAATAATGATTTTTTAATTATCCATTTCTATGTCACTAGTAAAATTATATCATTTTAAAAACAGTGTGAAGCACTGACCCCCGAACAAAAACTGTCCACAAAAACAACTTTTTTTTCAAATTATAAATTCCAATTTTTATGAAATATGATATTCCCAAGGGAGAATATGGTGTCATATTACATCTAAAACTAATTACCTTAGAGTGGAAAAATTTATCCCAAGTTTACACTTTTTCAAAAGAAAATTTAATTCGAAAAACTTTAAGATCGAAACATGGCCGCCGTCACATGGCATACAGTAGCAAATAAGAAAAGAGTGTGGTTAGGTCACAGGGCAAAGGTTGGGGTTTATTATTTCGATATCCTACTGTATTCTTAATTACTATCAAAAATTATCAAGATGGCGAAGTAGCCATTTTTCGCTACTTTTTGTAAGACATGCGACCACAAATTTTGTACACTTTCATTATAGTAGTTTACTGTAAAATAACTTCAAATTAACTATAACTTAACATTTTTATTATCGTTAAGCAAATAAGTTTGTATTTCCAAGATATGGAAATTACGAAAAAAGCACTGACTGGGTGAAAAGGCCTCTGAGGGGTGTCGAAAACTAGAGTAAAATCGGCGAAAGGATGATTACATTTTACAGGCTTGGTGCAATTTAATTTTATGAATTTGTAGTTAGATGGTATGAGTTATATATTTATGCATCTGTTAAAATTGGATTCCTGTAAATCATTGTCCAAATGTCCGAAAATTATGTCAATGCCTTAAAAACCAATTTGGTAGGAGGACGATTTCCTGACGTAGTTTTTGTTTTATGTTTGTATTCAGAATAAGGAAATTATAACAGTACGGGAAAAAAACAATACTCTTTAAAACTAATGTGAAAACTTTTTTGTTTACAAAATCGCTTTAATTGGGTTAACTGTTCACTGCGCCTTTGATAATGTTTTTTGAATTTCTGCATATTATTATTATTATTATTTTTTTAAATTTAATAAATTATATTTTGGTAAAATTAAAAGTCTACTTCATGAATATTAATTATAGAAATACATTCTAAAATGTCAAAGATGGCAGTGGCATATAGTAGGAGCCAGACTCAGACTGTAAAATATAATTAGCGCAGGGAAGGATAGCCTTTTTTGGGAAGTTTTTAATACAGTAGTACATTTTATTGAAAATGTATTTCAAATAGCCCTGTAGGAAGCATAATACATTTTTTTTGCTTTGCAGTTGGCATGTTGTTGTGGCACTGCGGCCTGCAGTTGCTGTTGCAGTGCATGTCCGTCATGCAAGAACTCCACATCCTCTCGCATTGTTTATGGCCTGTTTTTGTTGTTAGGAGCCATCACTTCTTGCATCATGTTGACACCAGGATTGAGAGAGAAATTGAATAGCGTAAGGCCTCAAATTTATTTCAAAGGATTATATAAAATGTAATAAGCCATTTCGTAATCTGAATGCACATAGTGTACCGCAGTCATGTCATCACGACGCCAGGTGGTGCTCTCTGTTGTTGACAGATGTTGGTTACAGTTCAGTACGCCTGAATGACTCCATAAGCTTTCTGGAATAGGCATTTTAAAATCTAATATTTTACCATCAAAATGTACTAAAAACACAAAAGATCCCATTATATTAGTTATTGAACACAACATTTAATCATCAATTAAAATTTACAAAGAAAAAGTAAGGTACAACATCTTATAATTACGTTAGAAATTGGGATCAATGGTTTGTCAGTGGATAAAATGGCGCCCGGTTGAATGCTTTTTGCAATGATAGCACGAGTAGTATCACGCGGTATCGTGACGTATCACTGTAGTACTCTATGCCCATATCAAGGTCAATCGACAAACAAATATGCACCACGTACACACTACATAGGTTTATGTTGATTGACCTTGGATATGGGCATGCACAGTTCAGACTACGAAATGGCTTACTGTAGTGAATTCATTACAGTGTCCTGTGTGGGAGCTCTTTGTGGGTGGGGTTACAGTAGCTTCCGACCCCATCATTGCATGGTGTGCACCATTCCTGAAAAGTGTCTGTGGTTTTGCACTTTAATTCAATCAGCAAACTGGTGGTAGCCACTGTGTGTGTGCTGAACCACAGATTGGAGATCCTTTCAGGTCCTTAGTATCACAGGTTCGATTCTTACACAGGATTGATTCATATTTCTGCTCCAGTCTTCCAGCTGAAGGGCTAAAAATGCAAAGTTACAAATACACTGTCAGATAAATTATACCCGTCAATGAGATACATGTTGACACAATTCAGTTTTTACTGATTTACAAATGATTTACTGTGAAAAATTCTTAAACTCATTCCACTCAGTCTATCAAATTTTATGTGACAAATTTGTGGGATGTACCCATATGGGTATGGTGATATCATATTACACCAAAATATGGGCATACAGTATCACATTTTTTTGTCACCTAAAATTTGATAGTGTGGCCAGACCTTATGCCAGTTAACATGGAACTGTAGAAACTGTACTATATTTTTCATTAGCAAACAAAATATTCTCGTTCTGGGTTTTAATCAAAAGCAAGATCTTAAAGAAATACAAATATAAAAATTTTATTTTTTCAGATTTTTCAGCTCAAAACACATAAATTTTAAGCTGCCTCTTTTTATTAATTGTATCTGTTGGAAAAAATAAACCTGCTAAACTTATACCCCATCCAGACTATCTTCGCATTGCGACCGATTGTAGCAATTGCGACACACAATTGCAAAGTAAAATCGTGTCTGAAAGCTCACCAATAATAGTCAATAAGTAATCGATTTCACAATTGTTACCCGTTGTGATTGGGTGCTACAATCTTTATTACTCTTGATTACTCCATAGTCACTGATTGACTGAGGTCAAACAAAACAGGACGACCTATATCATTGCTAGTGATGTAAAGTATCATGGTAAAAGGTGTCTGAATGCTGTCAAAGTTTGCAAATGGTTGCGAACAATTTGGATTACAACTGTTTACCACCGATTACATCGCAACCTATCGCAATGCAAAGTCTAGTCTGAATAGGGTATAATTTTTATGATGATGTATATTTTTTATCAGGTGCTCTATAATATTAGTTTTAAATTTATATGATGTATATTGAGCTCCTTTTCACTAGATTTTATTTTTATTTTGTCTCCATTAACATTCATTTTTTTCTGTAGTTGTTGGTAGTATGTGAAGGTAGCAGCAATGTGATTGACGGCGTGTTGTCCTCTGAACAGTGCGATATTATTGCTGGGTATTCTGGTGTTTATCGTATCTGCTTTGGAATGGCATGTTTTTTCTTCTTGCTTGCTATCATCATGCTGAATACCAAGTCAAGCGGTGACCCTAGATCCAAGATTCAAAATGGGTACAGTACAATATTTCATTTATTCACGACATACTCAAATTTGTCCATTAGGTTTTTCTTCCTCAAGTGCCTAATTTATGTTTACATTTATATAGTACTTTTCTTAAAAAAGCGCTTGTTTTTATCCCTGGCCCACATGCTTAAGTGACCGTAGATCCAAGAATTAAAATTAGTACAGTACAATATTTCATTCAAATTTGTCTATTAGGTTTCTTCCTCAATTGCTTAATTAGCCTCCCCGAATGAGCGAAGCTCCGGGGAGGCTATTGTTTTTACTCATGATGTTCTTCATGCTGTCGGTGTTTTCATTGTTGTTCGTCGTTGTTGGGCAACTAAAGTTTGGTAAGGTCGATTGGTTTGAACTTGGCAGAATGCAAGATGGTAATAAGAAGATGGTAGGTGTGTGAATATGCTAATTGCTCATTTGCATAATTAATATGTCCCTAATCAGGTAATGTACAATAAATACCATCATAATTCCCATAAAAGATTTCCTACTTAGTTAAAATTGTAATATGTCATATGCCTTTACATTGCAAAAACAGTGATTCAATTTGCAGTTGAAATTAAACTTTCTTTCATATTTAAAAAAAATTAATGAACTTGATTAAATATCGGATTTAACTCAAATTGCGTTGCTGAAAGCATTGGGCAGTGCTTCCTTAAAGTAGGCCTAAGGTCTAGGCCTATTAGGCGCGATCGCCAAATTATCCCAGACGTCAACACCCTATCACAAACGCGTCTGAGAAATCAACCATTCTAATTACCACGCTATATGAAAATTCATTTGCTACACGCTTGAACTACGGCTCGCGTCTGGACGACGGTGAATCGTTTGAACGCTTGTTGATCGTTTGAATGATTTTCTATTGTTTACTACTACTAGCGCGGTCAACTGGATCACTTGAGTGTATAGAAATACAGGCCTTTCAAATAAATGCAGCTCCTATTCTTTCTTATAAGTACATGTGGCTATACTTTCTCTATGCTTATATAAAGATTTGTAAATTACATGATGACAACGTGCCTGGAGGTCCAGGGCGTGGTATGCGCTAAGCGACTTCCATTGGAATTCGCTTTGTACGCCGCTCCATAGATAGAACTACTTCGAAAAGAGCGCTGGGGTTTTCTTTGCAAAAGTGAAGGCGGGTACATTGGCATTACAAATAACAAACATACTTCAAATATACTTTAAGTGTCATGGTAATTCGGCATTACATTCTGGCCTAAATATAAATTCAAATCTAGACCTATGTATGTAGTCTGCCTATCTTTTTTATCCTCGCGCACGGCTGGTTACTCACAATTTTTTTAGGCTACTCTCTACTGTGTATACTATGCAGTAGTGCATTTTCTTTTACTGTAAGTTCTACTGTAGGTCCTCTGAATCGAGAGATGTATATTTGGTTGACTAGTAAAATTTAGATAAAGACAAAAACATGTCATAATAACAACAAATCATGATCTTTAACTGATCGAACTACAGAGTCCTCTTTCAAATAAAACTGCAGCGATCTCGAGGTCGAGCCTTGGGTGCATGCAGAGAGCAGGGCCCAGAACCATGTGTGTAAACAAGTAGAATACTGGGCGATTTAGAACTGTCCATTATCAAACGGGGTGTAACTTTTTTTTTTTACAATTACTTATTTTTAGTTGTTTTTCTTTCTCTCTTTTACACATTCAACGCACCAAATTTGTGTGTGCTGCTGAAACAAAAGTGTATGTTCAGTTGAATAAATAAATAAATTACAGTCACATCGCGAGTTGTCAGTAAAACCTTTACTGGGTGGGCAATGGTTTGGCCTTGCATGTTTTTATAGAATACACAAGTCAAAATCCGCGGTGAAATTCGGCATAAAAAAAACATGTTTTGCATGAAATTCACGTAAATTCAATTAATAAACGTTTTTAAAAATGTAAATATAATGTAGCTTTAGTATACTGCAAAATTTCATCTACTTTGATCATGGACAACGTTTTCGGAGGCATGGGTCTTTTAGCACGTAATCCCTTTCAACAGCAAGGAGAGCAATTGATTGCTGTGCTAGATGTTACCACACAGCTCAGCTGCACAGGATGGTGATCGCGCTTCTTGAAACTATGGTGGCCTGCAACTCCTGCTGCAATTACGTCGGAAATAACTAAAAAATCTGATTTTTTAACGTTATATTTGTTTATTGATTCGTAGAATCACTGAATATTACGATAGATTCACCTATGCACGGTACTACTGTAGTACCAGTACCCAACCGACTATTTTTTTAGCATCGACCAGGGACTTCTCTACGTACTTCTGTCAGGTCTTGCACACACAGGCGGCGTACAAAGAGACGTTCGCTAGCAGGTAAACAAGTCCGTACTTGGGTACAGGGTCCACACAGTCAGTCGTATTATGATTCATTTTAAAGAGTCGTCTGGACGCGTTTTACGGTGCATCCAATCGACAAAAGTTAAAGGTGAGGAGCAAAAGCCAAAACGGAATATTGGCGTCCAAAGAATGTGCTATTCAAACGGTGTTTTCAGATGCGTTTTGGTAGAGCAATAGAAAACGCATCTGAACGCCAATTTGTCGTCTGGAATAATTTGGCGATTGCACCTTTACAGTTTGTTAAGAAATACTGTAGTCAGTACTTCACCAGCTTAAATAATACATGCTTTAATATAATTTAAATCCGATGATTTCCGGCCGCAACCTGTGGCTGTATTAACCTAGGGCAATGTAGATCTTATGATCAACGATACTGTACACCCACCAGGTGACAATGGATGTGCTGACTCGTCTCGCTGTGGGGTGGGCCCGATCGTCTGTCACCTCCTGGCCTATCATAGGCCTACACAACAGACTAGCCTACTGTTTAACTTGAAGTTCTTTACAGAAGAGATGATTAAGCCTCTTCTGTACAATCAGACTTAAGAATTTAGATTAGGGGCCTAGCTAGGGCTAGGTCCAAACCTGCATTATCGGCAAAATTTGGGTGAAGTCAGCCCTTTTTTTTCGAAATTTGAATGGATTTCAAGGCCTAGCTTTTGCGTGAAGAATTATATTCCCTGTGCAGGCCTTACCTTACACTCTTGGACCTATGCCTACTACTGTAGATGACTAGCCTATTAGGTAGGCTGGTTATGTACTGGATACAGTACACTATAGGTAGCCTGCTATTCATTAATCTACCTAGCAGCCTACACAGTGTGGTGGGGGCTCTAGGCCTAGAAGTCTTAAAAGGAGGGAGAGATGATGGGGTACAGAGGTTAAGTTAGTGGTGAGGGGTGGGGGGAGGTAGGTAAAAGCTTGAAAATGAGTTGATTTTTTTTTTATTACTTGAGTGAAATTATTTCATCAGCCCTACTTTTGGCACCCTCCTTCAGAGTCCCCTTTCGGACATCTCTGGATCTGTCCCTGAATAGGGTGTGTGCGCAAAAGGGAACTCACTATCCGTACTACGTTTCCTGACCCCATTTCCCCATAACATTTCCTTACCCCATCGTCCCATTCCATTGTCCCCACCCCTTCGGTCCCACCTCACCGACCCAACCTCATTAGCCCCACCCCATCTCCCGCACCCCCTCTTCTCACCTCCCGACTCCACCCGTCTCTTCCGAGAGACTAGCGACTAGGAAACACTCTCCACCATGGCCATAATACCATCATAATACTCATCCTAAACAAATTCAAAATACTTTACATTTCGTCGCTCACATCACGAACTAACACAATTAAATTCAATTGTGTTAGTTCGTGAAATCAAAAAAGCGCGTCAAAATATGCGCTGTTGTTAAGGACTTTTTGTGTGGTAAAGAATACAAAATTGCTTGACAACCAATACACGCTCGTTTTGATGCGCTACTGTAATATCAAAGTAGATTGTGTTAGTTCGTGATGTGAGCGACGATTTTCAGAATTCAAAATATTTAAACATTGTGTACTGGACAAAATTGCACTGTGGGAGGCTATGCTTTTACTGCATAGTGTAAAAGGAGTATTCTAGTTTATGTTATGTTCGCATTTATATAGTACCTTTCTTTATGTTTACAAAGCGCTTGTTTTTATCCCTGACCCACATGCTAATAAGCTTTGTCGCCATATCTGCGTATACACAAGGTACACGTTTATACTGTTGGGTGCACCAAACATGCAGCACTTATTCAAGATTCATCATTCAGATCAAAATTAGATAACTATGATGTTCACTATTATTATAGTTATAGATAGTGACTTGGCTTACAAAAAAGGGAGTCATAGTGTTGTAGGCTAATCTAAAAAAAAATATATTTTTATCTTATTATAGATTCTGGTTGTTCAAGTTTCTTGCTCTGGTTGGTCTCTGGGTTGGAGCTTTCTTCATTCCATCTGGCAATTTTGAAGAAGGTTAGTTTAATAAAACAAGATTAATTCATGAAAGTATGGTGACTTTGAAAAATCATTCTTCAGAGTCACGATACTCGTTTTCTATTTGCAAATAATCAGTGGATCTTTGATTAATTCATTGTCTGTGACGTAGGGAAAAAATAGATGACAGCTCAAAGCCATTTTACCTTTTCTATTACAAAATTTTGTCATGTCCTGAAACACTGTTACAAGAGTTATTTTAACTCTATCCGTACTAACTTTGTGTGATGTGGCCATATGGGCCTGATGATGTCATATTACACCCAAATATAGGCTTAGCACATTTATTTGGCACATAAAATTGTGTAGCGTGGACAAAGTCTTGGGCATAAATTGCTCTTGTATAATGAAAAGCATTTTTCATCCTGCTGTCTATATCCTTTTTTTTTTTAAATATTGTTTGAAGGTTTGAGTGGTAAAGTAACAATATATACTACATTACACTACATATATACTGTTGCTCTGTAAAAAATAAACATTTTCTTGTTGAGATTGTCTCGGTGTTAGAAGATAACAGAAAAACAGCACACCGGCTTTTTCAGAGCTATCAACAATAATGTTGTTAATAATAGAATCTTGAGAACACAAGGACTGCTTCATTCATTTTGAATCATCACATAGCATTTCACTTTTATTTCTTTGTACATAGTATGGCGTTATTTCGGTCTGGTTGGAGCATTCATCTTTATTCTGATTCAGTTGGTACTGATTGTGGACTTTGCTCATACATGGAATGAAAGCTGGGTTGATAAGGTAGAAGAGACTGGTAATAGAGGATGGTATTACGGTGAGTGTTCAAAAGTTGAAGTTCATTTTATTGGTCATATACAGTAGCAAATACAATATATGAAACTTGCTTTCTGATAATTTTCCTTAAATATGGTTTTTTATAGGCCAATTTTGTGAGTATTTCCAAAATGACTTATTCTGCTATTGTTTTTATTATTAATAATTATAAATTATTTATGTGCTATTGTAATTTATTTTAATTTTGTATAATTTGATTGAGTGGCTTTGAAGATAGGCTAGCAGTGTTGAAAATGTGTTTTTAGTATTGTCTAGTGTCAACTTTTAAAAATAATTATAGGTAATTATAATTATTGTAATTATAGGTACAATATTATAGGTATAATTATACAGTAGTGCAAATAAACATTAGGTCTCTATTGCACTTGACACCAACACAAAGAGATTAAATAAAAACAAAAGTAGTGAGAGCAAGTGAAAAGCAAAGGAAAACACTTAAGCTCCACATTATTAAAGTTTATGTGACAAAGTTGTGTAAGGTGCCCATATATGGGCATGATGATGTCGTTACCTTGATAGTGTAGACAGAGCTTTTAAAGAGGTTCATGTGATGTTTCATATTCTCATTTTTGTTTTGTTTATACTTTTATTACTAAGATGTATAGTATTTTGAATTCTTATGTAATTTGTGTGCACAGATGACAGTGTCACTGAGATGCAAAGATTAATCTGAACTTGACCTTATTGTTGTTTATTGTAGGGTTACTTTTCTTCACCATTATCGACTACGCAATTTGCATCACTGGAATCGTCCTCTTCTATGTTTACTTCATCGTAAGTCGCTTCAGCATTTAGTGTATAATAATTTATTTATTTAAATGAAATGAAATTTGTAGTTGTTACACTTTCTTATTTTGTTTTAC
Organism: Anneissia japonica; assembly: GCF_011630105.1. Lineage (NCBI taxonomy): Eukaryota > Metazoa > Echinodermata > Crinoidea > Comatulida > Comatulidae > Anneissia > Anneissia japonica. The sequence goes on along the minus strand of NW_022729763.1, from coordinate 26,059 downwards.
CCCCAGGGAGATAAGGATCACAGCTGTACCGAAAATAAGTTTTTCATATCTTTCAATATGATTCTGTGTATTGCTATCTCAGTTATTGCTATCTTACCTAAAGTGCAAGAAGGTAAGTCAAGACCTAAAAAAGCATTTATTCTGTATTCCTGGTTGTAATTTTTTTCGTGTTAATTTAGTGCAGTGCCAACTGCGATTAAAACAAACTTCTTACTTGGTGATGAATTATGATTTGAAAGTAATAATATAATTTTACAGATATTGATTGATGAGGTGAATTAATTCAATGCTCGACATACTATACAAGATGAATAATTATTTGTAAACGGAAAAATATAAAGTAATGTGTATCAGGAATGCCATGTATGCATAATTTATATACATATTTATTTTTAGCACGGACTGTTTATGTTTATTCAGTTGAGTTCAGTTTTATTTATTTCATTAATTCAAATCAGAAATAATAAGAAAAAGACAGACAACTTAAACACCATAGAAAAAGTAACAACGACAATATAATCTGAATCATCAGATGAATAAACCAAAAATTTAAAGAATGTATTTATATCCATGGGGGTCTTTTTTCATATGTAAGTAAGTTTTAGCTTTTGCATCTTGGTAAAACAGATTGAAAATTCTATAGTTAATGAGAAAGTTCAGTAAGTACTAGCTAGGCTAGCCCCAGACATGCCAACCACTCTGATTTTGGCAGTTTCTTTGTTCATTTAAGCAAAACTCCGCACTCCGATTTTGGGTCGAAAATCTCCGCTTTTTACGCATTTTCGCCAGCTGAAATAAATCGCACATTTATGAATAGAAACGAAATGATAATCCTATGATTTAGATAAGAACAAGACCATTTAATTTCATCCTGAAAACAGCGCTCTGAACTGTATACGAAATAGTAATTCGCGCTCTACGGTCTACTGATTTCGAAAACAACAAATTTCATTGACCAAATCGCTGTCAAAGTTGCACTCTGAACTGTATACGAAAAATTTATTCGCGCTCCATAGTCTACTGATTTCGAAAAAATGAAATTTCATTGGCCAAATTGATGTAAGAGTTGCACTGCACTCTGAACTGTATGGTGCTCCATGGTCTACTGATTTCGTAACAACAATAGTCTAGTAAAACACGATTCCGAGTCTGATGAGCGATATGGATGTAGGCCTAGGCAGTGCTCGAAAAACGAGTAGTAGTGTTGAGCTTCCTCCAAAAGAGAAGCTAAAACATACGCAAACATGCAAGTTAATAACGGAAAGTATCCTGTCAGTTTGAAATCAGAACTACTGTAGTTGATGCCTACGGTACACTTGTTGTGATTGATGCGGTGTTGATTTTCTGCCTAGACCTAAGGCATAATCTTGCACAGCGGTATTGCTGATTGTGAGTGAAAACGGTTACATTTTACAATCCGATCACATTTATACCATGTCTTAGAAATACTTGGGCTCACGCTAACCGCTCACCAAATCGCCATGGGCGAAAACTATTTTGGATTGGCGAAAAAAAGTCAACTGCTTTAGCCATTTTGGCGAAAGCCTAAAATCAAAGAAAGCTTTAAATACTTGCTCAAATACATTGTTTTTTTTCCCTTTGAGCTCCATTTTTCGCTAACTCCATGCGACGCTTATTTGTGTTGTTGTATGGGTAGTCTTACTGCAAACGTCATTACGTGCCTTGCAAGTTATTTTTTTATTTGTAATTGTGATTTTAACGCGGTAGATGCAGGGCAGCGGCTGTACAACGTAGACTAATATAAAGGCACCACCACAAAAACACGAGGGCCCTGATGCGATATGATGTTGGTCGAAAGAGTATATCCTACAGTACTGGCCAGAATTATCCCAAATTTTAAACGCATTCAACCCGTTGCATTTTCATTGAGAGCGCGTTGCCGTTGTCGTTGGCGTTGGCGTTGAAAATGTTCACCTCGTTAGAAATTGTTTATTAAGAATTCAATGCAAAGTGTTGTATTAACAGTTTGTACAGTAAATAAATAGGCGTTAACAGTTTCTAAATAAACAGCCACTTAATTGTAATTTTACTACATAATTGTAGTAAAGAAATAAGGTGATTAAGTGAAGATTGGAGACGAGTTGAAGATAGCCTAGCTAGGCCCAGGTCTATTTTGATTGTGACGACATTGAAAAGGAATACGACACGAGCTTGACAGGTGTTCGACGTAAATGTGGATACTCCACTCAATTAAATAACAGAAAAACAAAAAAAACAAAAAAACAAGAAAAAACAAAAAACAGAAAGTAACAAGAAAATAATAGCAAAATGACTCACCAATACAATAATCTCCTCAAATAACTCTATTATACCTAGGCCTAATTTTAGTGCCGCATAGCCTAGGCCTATGTCCAGCTAGACAGTCTTCAGGTCAACTTTATAATACAGTATGTCAACACTGCCCTGTTTCGTATCTATGTAATTTACCATTGTTTTAACCAACAGTAAAAAAAAAAAAGTTCAAGTTGGATGACGTATATATTTTTAACCCACTTTATAGTCGCTCGCTCATATTGATAATGTTTAGTCATCACGTGTATTTTTCCGTGGGTAAAGAACATGCAGGAGACGAAGTTTTCATAATCACCATTGGCTGATCTATGAAAGTGAAAATTGGTATATACTGTACGTTGTATTTCTCCACTTTGTTTATAAAGCTGTAACCCAAAAATTTGTCATATTAAACAAATAAAAGGTTGGGTATGAATGTATATTTTTAGCAACCCACTATTTGTTTTTGGTGGCGCGATACAAGTCGGTCGTACGACCGTCATGCAGTCACATGCAGAGCACATGTTCTAACTATGCATTGTGTTAAGTGCTGGAGGTTGCATCATTGCGTCTCACTACTACCCTGAGACTCAGTGTACTGCTACGCTTGAAAATGAGTGCAGACTAACAAGTCAGTCAGATACTGTCTACTATACTACAGTTAAATAAATAATAATATAAAATAATAATGTGCTAAAAATATTAATTTGCCTATCAAATAACCTTATCTCTCCCACCTCCCTGAACC
>NW_022729763.1:0-22448 GCF_011630105.1 Anneissia japonica | reverse complement strand
CAGCCAAAAGTTAGTCTAGATATCAATTTTCAGTTAATTATCTTTATTCTATTTGAAGATATGGCTAATTGAAAATGCAACTTTACAAATATGTCATAATTGATAGCTAAAAAGGGGTATGACCCTAAAATTTCATATAAGAGACAGACATGGAATTGGCAAGTCAAATTTTGGGTTTGTTCGTCAGACATGTTGGTGCACATTATATCCGAGTTTCAAGAAAATCTGAGACGGTACCCAGCCATCCCATTTGTTGAGTTGGCACGGAATGACCCATAGGTAATTGATTCTCCCAAAAATGCATCAGATGTTTGTTTTTGGGAGAGAAAATTTACTGTGGGGACCCCACCCCCCCAGAGTAGTGTTGTCCAGATCGCCACCCGACCACCCGTTTTACATCTCTGGATCCGCCCAGGCAGGACTCGAGTTGGTCCCTTGGTTTGGACTCTACTGTCGAACATGTTGGACACCATGTTCTGTCAGCAAGTTTTGGCTAATGATTTTTAAAAATTTTCATCAAATTTTGGCTAAAGACAGCTTCAATTGGCTAAAAAAAATTGTTGACTTTAGCCAATTGGCTAAACAAAAAAATATGTTAGAGTGACCCCAGAATACCCCTGTCACATTGCCAAAACTCCGCTCAGAAGTTTTTCAGACTCCTCTTGTTGGCCTTGTAGGGGTTGGCATGTCTGTAGCCCAAATAACCTATGATGCTGGTACCTTATAGAAAGACACTTGGGACAATTTTATCTGTTGTGTTGATCAAGCAAGTCACAAAATCCTGTAGCCACAAAAAGCTGTATATTTGGCCTACAAAGAAGCTATTCTAGATCAATTTAATGTAATATTTACTGATAGTGAATTACAAGTTGTATGATGTCTCTGAGGCCATTTACAAATATAAATTTTTTTTGGTCTTTGAATGATAAAATATTTGTGAAAGCGTTTGTGTTTTGCAGCCCAAGCTAGATCTGGTCTGCTCCAATCATCAGTCATTTCTCTTTATGTCGTTTACTTGACGTGGTCGGCAATGAGTAGCTCACCTGATAAAGGTAAGAGTCTATTAATAGAAATATTAATAGTAACATTAATTATAAAATACATAGAACCCGTCCTTTGGGCCACTACTATTAAGGGAACACTTTTTCAGCCACAAAATGGAGGAAAGTGTATCTTTAAACACTACGACCAACCCCTATTCAGAGGGCACCAGTATTTTTGGTCCCGAAAATGTCTTCTTATTAGGGTTCTACTGTACTGCTTACATTGAAAATCTTACCCCGGTATTCTTAAAACAAACTTTAGTCGTAGTTCAAGCTAAAACTTAAAAATTACGTCATTTCGTATTCTTAAAACAAACTTCAACTAGCACTACGACTAAATGACGTGAACCTCGCCTAAAATTATACCTCCGCAGGCCGATTTTTTTAGTCAGCCTAGGGTCAGGCAAAATCGCCGACATGAAATATTTATCCCAATGAAAACGTGCTTTTTGTGACTTACGATAAAGTGAAATGAATAACAACGATTGTATAAGTAGGTCTGATGTATCTCCATTGTGTTCAAGAAAAGGGACATTACGTTTAGCTTCCAAAAGGCGAAGTTAGCATGTTTTGCTAGCCACATGCAACAGTTCCTGATTTACACGAAATCCTCTTGCGTTGTGGCCACGTAGATTCACCGTAACAACAACAAAGATGGCACCGCCCTCGCTCGACCTCAACTATAATAGTTCTCCAAAGAAAGCAAATTTTTAGTGACAGTTCAAATTCTCTATCGTTTGATGTTAACAACTAATATAGTTATTAGTATATAATATTAGTTATGCGAATAATGGTCAATTATGAATTATGAGGAAATATGTTTTTGAAAGACAGACGGCAGTTTAATATTCTTCCGCATTACCGGATCTCTAAAATTTCATCTGCTATTAAATTAGCTCTTTTTATTGGTTAGTTTGATAGTTGTTGCTTGCCAGTCGTCTTCAGCTGAACTACAACTAGGACTTGATTTAGTCGTAGTTAGAACTTCTATTACGTTGTTTGTGAATACAAATTGAAGTTGAAGTTGCAACTAAGACTAAATTAAGTTCTAGTTTGAAATTAGACTAAAGTTTGTTTTAAGAATACGGGCGTAAAAGTGTTTCATTTTTCAATAGATTGTTTAACTCTTGGCAGAGAAGGGTAGAACAGAAAAAGGAAAATAACATTTTGTAGTTTTATTGCACAAAGCCAAAAGCTTCTAGATGGGTAAATATTGGCCGTATTCGACTGGTCGCCCTTCGTTAAACCACGCCAATCTGCGCAGTGGTAAAATCCTACTTAACGAAGACAACCAGTCGAATAGAAAACTGGTAAATACTACTTACTAGACAAAACAAAATTGGTATATACACACTGTGTAATCAAGGTTGCTTTGGCTTGTGGCAGTATGTGGTTTTCATAAAAAAAATTGTTTCATCCAGTTTTTGAATTCTGTTTACCCTACAATTATTTTTTGACTTCATGTGGATAAATATTGTAATTTTTATTTTCTGAAATGTAACCTTATAATTTAACGCTGATTAACGCACTCTGGTTTACGTTAATTTTCGTTGTCAACGAATAATACTCAACAAAAAAATGTAGTCAGCCAAATGAACCAGTCGAATAAGCGACTGGTAATGAAGTGACATTGTAATCAGGAATGCAAAATGCAAGTGTGTATTGTTAATGAAAGTAATAGAGGGTGCCATAGGACCCCACTCAAGATCTTATTTTGTGGTCATAACAAATTTAATGTTGTGATGTAATGTAAGCTGAACTCAATTTCTTTACCAATTGTGCAGCATAATTTCAAAATGTAGTTGATCAAATGATCTTTCACCGATTCATTTTTGCAGCATGCAACCCTGGCTTTCCTGATTTCCTTGGTAATGGGACATCGACCACCAACACTGGAGTATCACTGAATGCGGAGAGCTGGTTAGGCTTTATCATCTGGTTTGTCTGCGTTGTATTTGCTTGGTAAGGATCCCTGATAAGCATTTTCAAAAATGGAATAGCAATTAGCTATTGTGTATTAGTATTATTATTAATTATATTATTAATAAATCATAAATAATGTAATTTAAACACTGAAATTCTCAATAGTTTTTCACTTTTTGGCTTAGTTTTCTTTTTCTACTCACTCTCTGGAAGAAGCAGGCATTGACGACAGTGGAAGCTCCTGTTGAATAAATTATATCTTTAAATTTGTTCTGAGTGTGCTGCTTTGTTGCCTGTTTGCATTGTAGGTTATTTAATGTTTTTAATGCTGTAATAAAAAATAAAGTTATTATTGAATGTCGGTTAATTTTTTACATTAATAGCATGCGTACAGCAAGCACCAACAACGTTGGCAAATTGACTGGAAACGAGGTATGGAGTGTTTTTAATCTTATTTAAATATTATTGTCTGTCAGTGATTCTATCACTATGATCAGAAATAGGTCATAATTTCATCTTCGTCCTTTCAGTCTTTAACCCTGCTACATAACAATCTCTTCAATTGAATGGTCAAGATGATATCTGGCACTTTACTTTCCTTGTATATTATCTTTCACCCATTGATACAGCTATTTCACATAATCCATATCCATCCATTATTATATCATTTAAACTGCATTTGTTGAACATTAACCTGTTGAAAATTAAAATTTTTCACCCGCTCAGTGGCATGTTCATGGGTTTTTTTCTTTTCACTAATTGGCAGGGTGAGCACCCCTCTAAAGACCAACTCAGACAGCGTCGCACGATGCAGCCCGACGCGATTTTTTGTCGCGTCGGGTCTGTGTGAGTTCGGGCTGCGTCGACCGATGCTCTCTGAGTTGGCCTTAAGAGTTCCTTCCTGCCCCCCCCCCATGTTCATTATGTACTTTTGTTTTTTCTTGTATTTTTACATGTGCATGTGTGTGTATTTGGTTCTTTTTCACTGCTTGCCTTTTTAACAAGATTATGTAAATTGTAAAGCAGAATAATACTTTAATACTTGATATTAGGTTTGAAAGTAAATAATATTTACTGTAGCAGATTAGGCCCTAAAAAAGTGTATTGTTTTCTGTCCCTAGCCATGACCAAGTCAAAAGCTTGAAAATATATGGTTATGATTATTTCTCTTGTTGTTTTTGGCAAAAAACACTTTTGGGTTACATAATGACAACCAAAAAATGATGTCATATCCCAGTTTAGGCAAATTGCATGAATTTGTCACTTAATTTGGCTAAAACTTGTTACTTTAAAATTTAGCACCTTAATTTGTGACTAACATAACATTTAGTTTATCAACTGTATGGAATTATGTGTGTACTGCATATATTGAATTTTCCTTTATGTGTAGCTGGCGATTATGTTGCATAGTAGAAAATGTCCTACTGTTTTGAAATTCCATTTAATACAAACATCATGATTTAAAACTCATTCACAACGGATCTGAATCGAGATTTTGACCGTTTCCGATGCGCTGAATGCCAACATTTCAATTCTTCAGTAGGATTTCCGATCTGATAATTCGGATTCAGTGTTAATGGACCTTTAATAGATAATAGGAATTTATTTTCCTTGAGAAAAGGCACTAAGAGGCATATAGAAATCTAATAGTGTTACCCTTTTGATAAGATCTATGTGAAAGAAAATAATTGACTTACAGTAGGGGAGGCATTCTATTATCCCATCATTTTCAAGCTTACAAAACATAATTTTTTACCCCGTCCCCTCCCACAAAAGTGGACGTAAAATAAAATGTCATCATATTCTAATTTTTATAACAGTATATATATACATACATATACTGTTGGCCACCTCCTCTAGTGTATATTTTGTATTCTTGTGAAAATATTGAAAATGTTGGATGAACTTCGAACTACTATTCAGAAGTTAGTTATCATTCTTTAAACATTTTTTAATTAAGTAATCAAACAATGAATCTGTCAGTTTATTTATATATTAACAATGCATATAATAACCCATTAAGTAATCACTCATTTATTAATTTACTATTACCATGTATCACAGATCAATTTCTAAAATTATGTTAATTTTAAGTTATTGCCGCCCTTCCTCTTAACATGTATATTAGAATCTTAAACTAACTGATATATATTTTATCTGTGGTGTACTACTACCATTTGTTTGTGTTATATTAAAAAGGTTTTTAAGCCTTAGTCCACATTCATCAGGTTTTATGTGACAAATACTGGTGATTTGTCAATATATGGATGTGATATGACATCATCATGACCATATATGCATGTGCCCAAATATAGGTGTGATATGACATCATCATGCCCATATATGAGAGTGAAATGACATCATCATGCCCATATATGGGTGTGAAATGACATCATCATGTCCATATATGGGTGTGATATGACATGATGCCCATATATTGTATGGGTGTAATATGACATCATCATGCCCTTATATGGATGTTATATGACATCACCATGGCCATATATTGGGAGATTACAAACATTTGTTACATACAACTTGATAGTGTGTACTGCACTTTATGATATGGTGCTTAAGTAAGGTGTTAGACTGGTGATTTTCATATTCTCTCTTTCTTCCAACTGTCTATCCATCTGTCCATTTATTCACGGAAGACCTTCTCTCGCTTGGAGACAGACTCGAATCAGGTACATGCTGCAGTAACATAAGTGGCTTTTTTTGTTCCATAACCTATAGTTTGAGATTCAATTTACTGCTGCATGAAATTTATATTATGATACATGTCGATCTATGTAGTTTGTGTAACTACAGTATGTTACTTAAAACATCTGTTCTTACATACCATACATGATTACAGTAATTTCATATACAAATTTAAACATGTTTTATATTATTAGGTTTGTACCTTATGCATAATATAAGGTCTAAAACAATAATAATAATAATAATAATAATAATAATAATAATAATAATAATATGTTATCAACAGTTAACATTTACTGTATCATTGAGAGTATTTGCTTAATCACATTAACAATAGAAACTTAACGATTATTGTGTTAAAATGGTTTTTTTTTTCAAATAATTGTAAGTAGAAACATCTATTAACAAAATTTCAAATCAAAAGTGAGAATATTTGTTATAAACATACTTATTTACTATTATTATTAATTTTCAATTTAAAAATTACAACGAAAAGATAATTTCCTTTTATTAAAAACAAATAATACTGTCCTTTTACTTTTTGAAGATTTTTGTCGTAAAAAGTGTGTAAATCAATGAAAACTAAATTTTTTTTAAATCATTTTAATATGAATACTTCATAAAAGTGAAAGAAGCAATATTACAAAAAAAAAGTGTTTTTATAAATAATTTGGCATGCAAGATCCCATCCCTGTTTTTTGTACAATTCTGATATTTAATTTGATTTATTTGCATTGCTTACCTGTGGTTGATATCATTAAAAACTCCTCTTGTAGAAAGTTAATTCTTTTTAATTATTATTCTGCTTTGGTTGTAGGAGGTAACTTTCTATGGTGCAAATGAGGTAAGCGTCAGAGTTCAATGATATAGGGCGCTTTTACAAATACCCTTTGAAAATTTTGGTTTTCTTGAGATGGATGGATGGATGGATGGATTTGGAAAATTCTGTAGCTAATGATTTTTTGTAAATTAACGAAAAGTTGTGTTGTCAATTTCTAACATTAATAATATAAGCACCAACCTCACATTGCCTCCTTTGACTAACATTCATAACCTTAAGTTGTTACACCAATCTCACATTGGTGTATGCATATTGTATGTTTTTGTTAAATTCATTTGCACCATGTTGTTATATTGATTTGCATTGTTTTGTAACTGCTTTACCTTTTTTGTGCTTCACTTTATATATTGTACACGTTTTGTAGAATATGCTTTTGTTATTTATTATAATAAATATTGTAAACTGTATTTCATTCCAAAATTTAATTTATATTTGTGCAAAGAATCTTTAGTGTCATTGACTCTTAACATTATCATTATATTATTTCTTTATGTGTATCGTACAGTATGTATCACTTTAGTTGTATTCAACATGGGCATATGAAGGATCTTAAAAATTAAGGTGGAGAAATGGGTTGTTGTTACGGAATTGTAAACTATTTCAGCAAGTTTTGTCCCCTCCTCCCATATCTGTCACTCACTGAGATCTGTTTTTTTTTGTTTTTTTTTCGGACCTCTTACAGCCTTCTATAAAAATGATTCCATCAAATAAAATATTTTTATAAAGCTCTGTCTAAACTTTCAAATTTTATGAGACAAAAAACTGCTGTATGCCCATATTCATGATGCCACTATATGGTCATGATGTGATGTCATCATGACTGATCATATTTGGGCATATCATGTTTTTTTAAAATAAAATGCGATAATCTGGACAGTGCGGTACTTCCAAATAGCTAGTAAATTTCTGTTTTGTTCTCATTCACAGAAGGTTTTGTTGAGCTCAGATTCTACAACTTCGAAAGGTAGATTATAAACATTTATTTTGTGACTTTGTGTAATTTAATTGAGGCAATTTTTAATACTATGTTAAGACTCCCCACCCTTTAAGCCTTGTAAATAAGACTTAGTTTAAATAATTAGAAATAATACATCATGATTGTGAACCACAAACCAACCACTTCCACATTTAAATTAACTTGAGTTTTATCTGTTTTTAGAATCTGGAGCAGAGGGTGACAGTGATGCAGAGGCTGGACAAACTGTATGGGATGATGAGAAAGAAGCGGTTGCCTACAGCTACTCATTTTTCCACATCCTCCTGTTCTTGGCTTCATTGTATATCATGATGACCTTGACCAACTGGCTCAAGTTAGTATACTGTTTTATTGAACCTTTCCGCTAAGCCCCACACATTGGATATTGTTGGCGAGGTCCCACAATGGTGTAAATGCCTGTAAGCATGTGTGATGTTGGACAAGTGCATACTCCTGCCTCTGATTGGTCTATTTTACTCAAAATGATGTGGACAAAAATTTGCGTTGCATATAAATATTTCAAAATCAGGCTCAAAGGGTGGGAATTTGTCTAGCTTTTTAAAATGTTTACTCATGCCATACATTTTGGCTCATAAAATGGTAACCAAATGGTCAACAATCCATGATAATTAAAGCTTGAAAACTGCCCAATAGGCCATTCCAGAGTGTCATTCAAACTACTTCTTGCTAAGTCAATCCAACTGACCAATCAGAACATGGCCAGGAGAATGTGTGTGTTTACACAAATTCACATGTTTACATACATTTACGCTAATGTTTTTGTGGGACTCGGACGTTAGCAACAATAGCTAAGGGGCGGGACTTAGCGAAAGGTCTATTCCCAACCAGATATTACTCTTGCACTACAGCTTCTGCTGATCCTTCACCGAAACTGTGTCTGGACTCAATTTGGCTTTAGACTAAATGTTTTACTCTTTGTTTTGTACTATTTTACAATTCTTGTACTATTGTGAAAATAAATTTATTATTTATTGTAGACCAATAAAACAATGTTTTTAAAAAACATTTTCAGACCTAATTCAAGTTCTGCAGACAAGCTTACTCAAAGTACTGGAGCAGTATGGGTGAAGATGTCATCCTGCTGGATATGCATTTTTATTTACGCATGGACACTTGTTGCACCAATCATACTAAGCGATCGTGACTTCTCCTAAAAAGTCTATCAACCAATCAATGTGTACTTTTTAATTAAAGCATCTAGTTGGCACACAATTGGAGTTCAATATTTAATGTGTCATGATTTTGAAAACCAATATATTCCTATAATTTTTAATTTAGTTTATTGTACATTCTCATCAAAGTTGTCGTTTTTATACCCCATAATTATTTAACTATCGTGTTGCATTTAGGAAAACTGATCAATTGATAATACTTGGACCTTTGTTGCCTTAAGTTATAAATAACAAAGAACTGTACACTATATAAAAAATCCAGTGGATTATTTTGGTAAGGGTTGAACCCAGGACCTGTAGTTAAAATTATGACGGAGCTTATACAGATTATAGCCAGCATCACATAATGTAGATGGTGTTAGAATAGTTGCCGCTCTAAAGACATAGCTGATCGCCCCAAATAGAATATAATAATCTAGAAAAATGTTTGAATTTTGTATAAAATAGGCATTTTTAATTCTTGGCTTCTTCTCTGTTTTGGTATTATAATACAGGGCAACAGCATATGAAGAATGCCATCCTAAACCAGCGTAATCCCAAAACTGTCATTAGCATAAGAATGTGGCAGTATTGTATATTTATTACAAAGAAGCCATAATGATTTTATTCAAAACTTTGGCAATAGTAAGGTGACTTCAGAAAATGACCCGTCGTTTTAAAGCTTACTATATTTGAAGTCATTTCTCATTTTTTGGTCACTGATGCTGGTATTGGGATGGCAAGCCTCATAGATATTGTAGGTACAGTATGTGTTAGTTAGACAAGCATCAAATCAAGGTCTCTTAATGTTAAATTTATTACAAATATTGCTTAGTTCGGCTAATGTATTTGCCATGTGTTATAGCAAGTTTGAGGGAATTTCAATTTTTTTTAAGTTTCCAAACTTAACAGAATGTAAGATGTTGACAATAAGACAAAGCCTAAAAATGCTAATACATGTGTGAAATTCTAATTAATCATTTAAAGTATGTGATAAATAACCAAAGGGAATAAGGTTGAAAGTTAAGAAATTGCAGAGGCTTGGTTTTGTACTGCAAAGCATAAAGGGAAACATGTATTGGTGGTGGATTGTGACTTGCATGTATGCAATATAGGTAAACTTTATTGAAATTTAAAAAAAAATTGTAATGATTATGTTGATATGTATGAAATAAGAGATTCAACCATGCAAAATATTTTTTTTTCTATTAAATTACTTTTACATTAAAACTATTAAAATATATTTATGCACCTTAAAGTGAATTGGACATGCATATAAACTGGAGCAGTGCTTCTGGTTCAGGCTGTCCAGATTCAATCCATTTGCTAGTGTCTTTGGGGAGAGGTACTTTATCTACAATTGTTTCTGTCTGCAGTTGTCAAACATTTAATCTAATAGATCTCTTTGAATTTTCCAATTTTAATATTTTCTTCCTCTGGTCTTACTGTTGTATATTTTTTATTTGTTTTGATTGTCCTTTGTATCCCCTGGCAAAAGGTGTGGTACATATTTCTATATTATATATAAGGATGAGAAAATTCTCTAGAAAGTTATTGGAATGCTACACATGACTTATGATTAGAAGAACTTTCAGATATTAATTGGAAAGCACAATAGTTAATTCCAAGCATATTTATTTTATGAATGGATATCAATCGTGACAAGAAAGATTTTTTTTTTCACCTTTATTGACTAAATATTATTGGCAGTTTTTGCAATAAATAGATTGTACAAGGCAATTATGTTGCTCATAATTCATAATTTTTCAGCTTTTCTGTGTATTTTAAGCCATAAAACTCAAAAACCACATAGGGCATTGCAACAATTAGGGATCACCACCAACTACTTCTTGCAATGAGAAAAATGGTGAAAGTGCAGAAGTAGATCCCTTTGACTAGGTGAACTATTAAAAATTAAATAGCACCATCCTTTCAGCATCCACAATATCAGTGCACGGTTCTTCAATATGCTCCATCACCTACCGTCGGAGTAGTCTTTGGTGGTGGTATTTAAAAATCAAGAACCTGGGCACTGCCTCTTCATTTTATCCTCTTTAGTTGCAAACTCCTTCATCTTGGACCAGTAACTTTTAGTCATCTCATCAAGTTCTCTAATAGAATCTAGGGAATGAGGGAAAAAAAAAAAAATTAATATTAAAACTTAAGTAGTCGTGGACTATACACTTGCAATCCATAACATTGGTGCTGCTAGTTATGGGTTTTCTCTACATTTTTCTTTACCTCTACCAATATAATCAAACACAATGACATGTTTTATTGTCACTGAGAGTGTGTTTCTTGCGTACACACTTAGTGGGCGTAGGCTGTGGGGTATCCACCCATTGCAGCAAACTAAATGAGTTAGTACTAACCTGTTGACATTGCTAGTTTACAGTCTTCTACATCTACACCAAGAGCTCCTGTCACATTCTTTACAGTTGGATACTATGTAAAATGAAACAAAATAATAATAAATAATAATAGTGTAGTTTTATATAGCACACAAATCCATCTAATGGTAATGATTTGCACTGTGTAAAAGCCACCTTGGACAGCATTGTACAATGCACACACAATTTATCGGGGATCAATAGTTAAACATGTTTTGTTCCTTGTAATGTCCACTCACTTTATTTTTGTAATAATTTGTAGACAGTTTCTCCAATGCAGTATACACCCTTTGACACAATTTATCGGGGATCAATAGTTAAACATGTTTTGTTCCTTGTAATGTCCACTCACTTTATTTTTGTAATAATTTGTAGACAGTTTCTCCAATGCAATAATAATAAATAATAATAATAATAGTGTAGTTTTATATAGCGCACAAATCCATCTAATGGTAATGATTTGCACTGTGTAAAAGCCACCTTGGACAGCATTGTACAATGCACACACAATTTATCGGGGATCAATAGTTAAACATGTTTTGTTCCTTGTAATGTCCACTCGCTTTATTTTTGTAATAATTTGTAGACAGTTTCTCCAATGCAGTATACACCCTTTGACACAATTTATCAGGGATCAATAGTTAAACATGTTTTGTTCCTTGTAATGTCCACTCACTTTATTTTTGTAATAATTTGTAGACAGTTTCTCCAATGCAGTATACACCCTTTGACACTCGACCTCATCCACCTAAAAAAAAAAAGAAGTTAATTTCAATTAGACCACAACAATGAAAGTTACAGATATCTCCTTACATTTTAGAAAAATACAAGCTGCTTTTTAATATTATTCTTAATAATAATATACTGTACTGGACATACAAAGTCTTAATTGGCTTTGAAGTTATAAACGTAGATGATTGAAGTTAACTATGAGTATTAGAATGGGGGACTCCAGGATTAAGTCAGAAGTGATGGATGCTAGTTGGCGAATTAGGTGATATGAGGTGATTTTTAATAAACATCAATTTTTTGCTTCAAACATTTTCAGTGAAAGCTGGGGGATGGAGGGACAGTGGTGGCTCCAGAAATTTGCTTACAGGGGGTCCTACAGGGGAGTCCAAAGGAGACCTACCAGAGCCTCGGCCAGGGTCCCAGAATAAAAGTCTGGTACATTTCACAGGGTGAGTTTTTATGGCTATATGGCCATAATATCAGAGATTGCCGATCAAAATAACATTTTATGGATAGGCAAATGTCCGACCACCTCAGCGTTGGAAGACGGGCCCAAATGCCCTCCTTGCCTCCCACCTGCGGACAGGTCAAGCCCCTCGTCAGATAGAGCTCGACGGGCAGTCAGACCATAACAAATATAAAAATAGGCCCACACCAAGGCAACACATGCCTGTCACAGCCTGTGCAAGCTATAAGTCTGAAATACCAAAATAAGATAGAAGTACCTTCTTGTTGGTAAGATTTTTTACAATAATTATATGGGTGTTTCCCCTGGGGTGGGTGGCAGTATATATAAAAAATGAATTTCAATTTTGTAAAACACAAAAATTAGGCCTAAACATGAAAAATTAATGTGAGCCTAGGGCCTATTTATCCCCAAACGATATATAGGCCTAACGGATAAGCCTACAAAATTGTTTTCATTCAATTTTGTGAATGCGAATCCCCACTCGATGGCCGCTATTCCTGAAATTTTATTACCAATTATTTTTATTTGATAATATTACAGTTTATTAATTGGTGTTATTTTTCTCTTTTTACAGAAAACAACACAAATGCTGGTACAAAGTACTGGTTTGAGACACGTATTGTCATTGTTGTGTTTCCCGATTATTTGACCATGTTCAAAATGCTTAATAAAATGGAGATTTATGAAATTAGCATGTCATTTGTTTTGCATATGATTGTTTTCTTGTTTGCTGCCATTCCATTTACCATATCATGTTTATAATATTACATAGGAATATGTATAAATAAAATTAAAATATACCAGTGATTTGATGAAGTAGGGCGGCACCAGGAATTCCCAACGAGGGGTCTAAGCTCCCTGATAAAATTTGTAGGAGAATTTTTTTTAAATTCAAAAATAACATTTTTGACCCACGAGGAAGTGTGCGCGGTGCGGATTGAACAATATTTAAATGCTGATAATGGCAAAATACGCTAATTTAGTTTGTTAAAAAAGAATTTGGAGCATTTTAAAAGATTTACTCATGCGTATGCGCACCTCATGACGCACATGCGCATCTTAATGTCACTGTTGTCATATGAGATATATATGTATCAACTTTCATTGACAAAAGCCTGTTGGTGAAGGAGTAATGATCATTCATAATATTTATCATATATAAAATTTCAGTTTTTTTTACTTCAGATGGCAATATGGTGACGTCACAATGTCCAATCAGCTATTATGATATAAAAATTCATATCTACAGCTCATGTGCTTTCAGAATATGTAATAAAAGTTAGGGGTCACCTTTCATCCTAAGGGGCTATAACTGATTAAAAAAAAGACATGATATAAAGCATATATTAATTTTGACGCACACGAACGCTCGCGTTATTACGCGCGCACAAAAATATAATGTACATAACATTTAACCATGACCTGAAGTTTATACCCACTAAATATGATTCAGAAATCACGACTGATTAAGGTGATTATGGGGTCATCAAAGGCTGGACGAAAGAAAGATGAGGGGGGTAAGAAAAACCCTATATTTAGACCATGATGACGTCATCAAAATGTAAAAAAATGCCAAATATATGAAAGAGAATTGCCTCAGCTATAACATACTCAAAGTTGGAAGACAATTGATCAAGAATAGGTGAGATACGCTCAAATGCGCATTTGCTAAAATGAGGTCATCGATAATATTCAGTTTGTTGAATTCAGATGGCAATATGATGACGTCATAATGTCTGATCAGCCATTATGACCTATAAAATCATATTTACAACTCATGTGCTTTCAGAATATGTAATAAAAATTGGGGGTCACCTTTCATCCTAAACAGCTGCAACATAGAGTGATTGAAAAGATTGGAAACTTGTCAAAACAATGTCAGGAAACCAAAATGTGACAAAAAAAAATTAATTTCTAGCTTCCATACGTTTTGCACGCGTAAAATTGCGCACGCATATTGGTAAATTTCAAAAAATTTTGAAATGCTCAAAATGGCCTGAAACGTGCTCTAATTTAATCTAAATGTGATTTCACATTTTAAAAGTTTGACGCGCGTTATAACGCGCACGCGTAAAATTAGATATCGTGCTAACAAGAAATGGGAAAAAAAAAGATCTCTGACAATAACAAGAGGTGATCCGCTAGCGGAGCAGATCACCAACAAACACATTGGCCTTTATTATGAAGCATTCATAAATTGAAAAGTTACTACTGCATACGTCCGATCGCACTTCACTTCTGGGACTGCAAGAACAGAACATGGTTTTCAATACAGAACACACAGTACTATTTATTTATTTCTTGT
Organism: Anneissia japonica; assembly: GCF_011630105.1. Taxonomy (NCBI): domain Eukaryota; kingdom Metazoa; phylum Echinodermata; class Crinoidea; order Comatulida; family Comatulidae; genus Anneissia; species Anneissia japonica. The sequence goes on along the minus strand of NW_022729763.1, from coordinate 7,894 downwards.
TTAACCTGGTTGAAACCAAATGTTATCCTTATGACCAGGATAGATACAGTACTGTTACGTACTAAAATGAAAACATATGATCAGAACATTAATGGTAATGGAAACGCAACAAACAAGAAAACAAACGTATGACAAACAGTAACAATCACTGATCTCAAACCAAACGACTTACATTTGCGTTGTTTACTGTAAAAGAGAAAAATAACACCAATTAATAAATTGTAATATCAGTAATCAAATAAAAATAATTGGTAATAAATTTCCAGGAATACCTGCCATCGAGGGGATTCGCATTCACAAAATTGAACATGCAAACAATCTTGTAGGTTTTTTGGCCGTTAGGCCTATATATAGTTTGGGGGCTAAATAGGCCCTAGGCTACACATTAATTAATTTTACTGTTTAATTTTTGTGTTTTACAAAATTGAAAAATCCATGTTTTATACTGCCACCCCAGACCAGAGAGCATATACAAGTATGAAGGCCTATGCTATTCCTAGCTGCGTACATGTAGTTCACACCTAGGCCCTAGCTCTTCCGCTGCATAGGCTGGCATCTACCAAGCCTGTGTGTGGCCTTTCTCTGGTCCTAGAGATAGACCTAGGCTAGAATTAGCGTCGCGGTTCGCTCAGTTCAAGACTTGTTTATTTTCCATGCGACGAGGGACACTATCACGCATGCGCCAGCGATCGTCGTAAGAATATCATTGGGAGCTGTCTTCACGACTTGTCGTAAAAATAGTCACTGCATATAAAAAAAAGACAAAATAAATAAAATTAATACCCAGTCTGAAACACATGCACCAAAAAAACTTTAATAATACAGAACCCTTTAATTACTTTCCAAACATACAGCACTAGTGCGTACATCGGCGTTCCATACTGAGGCTGTTTCAGAGATGCCAAGTTTGTAAATTAGCTGGGAGTGAGAAAGTTTAAACAATCGACGAAGCAAAGCGGGGGTGGGGGTGTGGAAGGTAGCAAAATGTCAGACATGTATATACATAATACATATATATATATATATATATATATATATACATACATATATACATACATATAATACATATATATAATATATGAGTATAATATATGAGCTCATATTAAGGACAATCGACATAAACACCATACACACAACATAGGCTTATATCAATTGACCTTGGATACCACAGCACAGGATAGGCGCATGAGCAGTACAGGAAGAAAAGGGCGCTTCCAATCTTCATCGATTTCCTAACGCGATACTCTACCTCCCGCCACAGTGTATGTGTTTTGTTTTGTTTTGTGTTTTTTTTTTGTTTTTTTTTGCCGGCGTGAGAAAATGATTGTTGGGCGGGTGAGCGTGAGAAGAGGCGCTGAGGCGTGAGACTTGGTAGGTCTGCTGTTTATCGCGACCGAAATGATCTCTATTCATCTAATAAGGCTAGGCCTAGCCATAGGCCCTGCCCTAGTAGCTAAGCCAGATATAACAAGTTTTACATGCCTTTGTATTTTCACCATGCCTAAACCCTTCTGCAACTTTTCTTCTAATATGCACGGCTATATCCCGACCTTCTTTGGTTGGATCTAATGGCCAATTCTGACATAATCGGAGAAAACTCCTATATCTAACTGCCATTATTCCATCGAATTTTACTATATCAAAAAATAGAGGGGGCTATATAAGATTGCCTGCCGTTGCCTCTAGCTGCGACCTGAAAAGTCACGGTCCGGGTTTCGGGGTTCAATCTGCAAGGGAGTACCAGCAATTTGGTGTTGAATGATTGAAGATTGTTAGGCCTCTTTGGTTTTTAAAAAGTAGTTATCTCAAATTAGAGGGTCGAATTGGTGGGTGTAATGTAGACCTGGTGGCTGGAGGAATTGCAAAATGCTTCTTGTGTTAAAATTAAGAATATGGAACATGTGTTTAATGGTATACAAATGAAAATATCAAAATATTAACTGTTGAAGACATTTTTTAATGCATAAATTTAATAAGCTTTCATAGGAAAAACTGCTGGTTTAAATGGGTGGTCTGCTGAACATTTAAGGTATGCAAGTAGACGACTTTTTGTGGTATGATTAATAATATTACATCTAAATAAAATTACAGACCCATTATTGCTTCAGGTACATCTCAAATAAGTTTGAACTGATACTTAAAAAGTTATTTCGACCCGAAAAGGTCCACTGATCTTTAAATCAAATAATTCCATGGACACAAAGCCTACAGTATATGTTTTAAAACATAGTCGTTACGATAGCCCTATATTATATTCATCTTTTATGCAAGCAAAGCTTTTGATCGAGTAAATCATTGCTATTTTGTGCCGTAGGATGATTCATCGAAAAATTCCACTGTCGGTTGAGAGTGATTGCATGGATGTATACAATTAGGTAATTAATGTCATATGCCTTCAGGGTGATTGTATCTATCCTGGTGCAACCAGAAAAATTATCTCTCACGTAGTTTAAAGGTCACAAATGGAGTGAGACAAGAGGATTATGTCACCCTTATTATTTTTCATTTTATTTATTTTTCATTTCCAGGCGCAAACTATAATAACATACAGTAACTTCAAAAAGGTTTGACATGAAATAGAAAATACAGTGACATAAAACAGGGCCAGAGGATTGCTTTAAAAGCGATCTATTAATCACTGTCTTAAAAAAGCGCTACAAAAATGACAATTACACCTATGAAATCGGTAAGAAAATGATCAATACTCGAAAAAAATAAAATAAAATAAAGAAAAATAAATAAACCATGCAACAACAACAAAACAATTACAAAATATTCTAAGAATTTCAATTAAAAAAAAAATCATAAAGTTAATTTTAATATTGCATATATACAATTATATCAACATTATTTTACAAGGAAATATCGAAATTAATAAAAGATCAATACAAAAGCACAACAAACATTTACAATTGATTACCATATTATCAAATAGGCCTATTCATATTTACAAATAAAGTGTATCTCTCATATACTGTAATCATGGAGGAATAAATAAGATTTATTTATTCCTCCATGCTGTAATGATGACCTGAGTATTTTGTTGTGAAAGTAAATATGAGTGTTTGTACATTATCATGTTAAGCTGACGATGTGGTTCTTTTATCACAGACATCTGGTTTCCAAAATAAAACTGATATGTGAACGTTTGAAGTTTGGTAAGGCGTTTGAGCCCACGTTAGCGTTAGCACTGGAATCATCGAAAACTGTGGATTTCATCAATTACTTAAGCTGTCAAAATCCAGAATAGTGTTGTTAATATAACCACAGAGGTTACAAGATACAAGATAAAATTTATTGTCTCCATTAAAAAGAAAACGAAGAAATTACAAAAGCTCGCACCCATTAAAATTACATTAAAATCACATTAAAATCACATAAAAATTTAACAAAGTACATCAAAACTACATGCTTTTTTAGTTGTACGTTTATATGTTTTTATATGTAGGCCCTGTCTCTTATACACATCTCACCAGTGTTGCTGACCACATATTCAGATTTGACATAATCATTTAGTTTCACAAATTGATATCTATTTGTGAGGAAGTCTAGTACAAGACCAGCTAATTGATTAGGAACATTCATGTTTAATAACTTACGAGTAAGTAAATGTGGTTGCATAGTGTTGAATGCCGAAGACAGGTCAAAATACATTAATCTAAACATGATCTAAACTACCCTATAAAAGTACTCTCTCATGAATATAAACCCATTAATCAGTTATAGTATAGACTGGTCTCACAATTAAGCCTGCCAATCAAACGCTGTACTATACCGATTGGCCAATGGCAGTAGCAATTACAGATTGCAAAAGTCACCAAAGCACTGTTTGACCTTGATATTCCCATACGAATAGAAGGGGTGTCTATAAAACCATGGAGGCCCTTCCTCCATGATAAAACGAAGACCGAAGACCGAAGACCCAAAAACGAAGACCCCTATTTTTTCTATTTTACGATACACATTGGGTTGCGGAGGCACCTGTATAAAAAGGTCACCTTTTGGCTAAAAAAAGACCCACCCCCTTGAAGGTCTGGCTACGGGCCTGTAAGTATGTGTGGGTGTGGGTGTATGGATATTGTATATAGGCCTATAGGTAGGGGCTAGATGCATAATATGTACGGTATGCTTATTTAGATGTACGTTTATATGTTTTTATATTATGTAGGCCTATATGGATAGCACATTTCAAAGCCTAGATAGCACTCTTCCACATTTGATAGCACATTGAAATAGTGTGCTATCCGATTTTAAATAGTTTGTTATCAATTTAATGTTATACTGCCCAAACAGTAAAATAGTGCGTTATCTTTGAATGTCCTACCCACAAAACAGTGTGCTGCCCATTTTGAAATGGTGCGTTGAATGTTTATTTACTAAGAGAATTTCTATGTACAGGTATTCGTAAAGTGTTAATATTTGATTAGGTGATCCACATGTATAGGCCTGTATAATATTGAGGCCGTTTAAAATTGGGTAGCACAAAGCATTAAAGTGGGTAGCACATTTCAAATTGAGAGCACATTGTTTCTCTATTTTGAGCATGTGTACATCTTGATAGCACATTATTTTTAATTTGATAGCACATTCCATGGATAGCCCCTTTCAATGTACTATCCGATTTTAAATAGTGTCCATCTGAAATAATGTTCAACTTGAAATATTGTATTAGTGCTATCGATTTTATGCATTGTTTAAAGTTGGTTAGCACACTGTTTTAAAATGGGTAGCACATTTCAAATATGCCTAATATCGCTCTGTTTCTTCGGGCAGTACTTTAATTCAAATTGATAGCACACTATTTCACATACGTATAATATATAGACCGTTTAAAATTGGGTAGCACATTTCAAATATATAGCGCATTGTTTCTCTGTTTGGGCAGTAGGCCTACTGTACATCTCAAATTATTGATTAATGAGCACCATTCAATGTGATATCCGATTTTAAATAGTGTCCATTTGAAATAGTGCTCTACCTATTTGAAATACTGTGGTGTGCTATCGATTTTATGAACTGTTTAAAATTGGGTAGCACATTGTTTGATGGGTGGCACATTTCAAATGGGTCTAGGTTACTTCAAATAGATAGCAGACTATGTCACAATAGCTCAGTATTTCACATTTGATAGCATATTGAAATAGTGTGCTGCCCGGTTTTACATAGTGTGCTATCGAATTAATGTACTGCCCAAACAGCCTTAAAATAGTGCATTATCTATTTTGAATGTTCAAACCCACTTTAAAATATTGTGCTACCCAATTTGAAATGTGTTATTTAAAAGAATTTCCATGTATTCATAAAATTAATATGTAATTAAAGGATATATATGCATATATGTGTGGGTGTGTGTATAGGCCTATAGGTAGGGGTTATAGATGCATAATATACATGCTTTTTTAGATGTACGTTTATATGTTTTTATATGTAGGCCTATAAGTTAATGTTATAGATAACAGTATAAATACATATATTACTCATTATGTGTACACACATGAACACATTGACTTTACATAGAATAATAATATGTATACATACACTCAAACTGTTTGTTGTACCGTGTATAATTTGAACGAATAAATGTGGCACCGATTTACATTATGCCTATTTAGGTTTATTGTGGGCTAATTATTTTATTAGTTTACCAAACTTTGAGAAGACTACGTATCCTTTCTAGAGAAATGAAGAATCTTAACAGAATGTATTTCATCAGTAAATATATTTAGTATCAAGCTCGTAGATTTTTTTTTTCTGTTCGACTTGGGTACAGATTTCGCTTAAATGCAGACCTTTAAAATGAAATCATCGACTTATATCGCTTCTCATCAAGTCTATGAAGTTTTTTAATAATTAATTTTTATAAACACAATCTGGTTTGAAAAAAAAGAAGGCAGAAACGTTTTCTGGTGTAATACTACAGTAATGAGTATAAAGTAAGTAGGGCATAGACAACTGTAAATAATATTACTTCGTGGATTGGTATGTAGGCCAATAATTTTGTGCATCATCTCCATGGAATCAGTGGATACTCTAGATGACCTCCATATGGGCGGACCTGTGGTAACCTGTCACATCCAGTGCAGGTGGCCTAAACCCGACAAGCCAGATTAATTACCTCTGTGTATTCAAACAAGGCACATCATCCAATGCTAACCTGGGCTCAAACGCCTAATGCCGATTGGTTGCAAACTTGCCGGAATGCAAGACGGAGCCTAGCTATTAATACTTAATTATTCTGTACTTGCATTGTATCCACCATAACTATTTTCTTTAGGCCTTGCAGCCATTAAAAAAAAATTACAGCACCGTTTTTCCTATCTGACTATTCGAAAATACAATGGTTGGTTCAGTAATTTTATATTTTGTAAGAAGGAATATCAAATTGAAACAAAATTCTGCAATGAAATCACCACCGACAGGTAAAGGGTAAAAGCCCCTGTGGGGGCTGGGGACGAAGCCAGAGCATTTATACGATTTTAAAAGCATGTACATGTCATTTAAATGCATGTTCATGTATATTTAAATACTTCTTTACACAATTTTAAAAATAAGATAAGAAGACTACTTTTTCCAATACAGGATTTAGAACGTAAATGTTTATTGTCAAACAAACTTTTTTTTTTTTTTTTTTATTAAAAAGAAATGCTTAACATTTTAATGCTACTATGTAATGTTATCTCTAAAAATATAACTGGGATAAAATTAGCAATACCCACTAGGTGACTGTACAAAACACAGACCTTGCACATTATGAGATCGCTAAATACCAATACCTGTATTAAAATATGGAGGTATGTAAAAGGTCTTTGCTTAAAAGAGAAATATTGCAAATAATATTTTATTTATTGCAGAAATGAAGAAACAATAGGAACTGACAGCCCTACATTTTACTTTTTTACCAAAATAACTTAAATGTTAAGTTCCAATGGAAATATATATAATTAGGGCAAGGAAAAATGTTATTATATTTACAAGTTACAGAACCATTTTGTGTAAATATACTTGCACAGTAATATTGAAGAAAAAAACAGACATAATTATAATGCTACAAGTGTACATGTTTAAGAACCAGTTTATGTAAAAAAACTTAGCACAGTGAAAATAAACAATAATCTAAGAGCTGTCTTGATTTAAATGAGATATATTGAGAAAAAATAATAAATATATTATTATGAATAATGTCAGTTAATTCTGACGAAATGTGAAAACATTACCCAGTATATTTCCTTGCTAGCCTAGGCCCTGGCCTATGCTAGCTCGATTAAAAAATAAATAATAAAATCGTTCGCAAATAATAGGCCTCATAGGCTACGACCCTACCCTCTAGCAACGCTAGACCTAGGGCCTAAGCTTAGCCCGAAAAAGTACACTGGTCCCGCCGCCAGGCAGTACCATGAGCATGTGGTGAAAACAAGGGTGAATTTTCTAACTTCTTAAATTTCGTTATTTCTTCGTTGCTGGCCTTGAAGCAAAAAAATCGGTTATCCTTTCTCGGCGCTTCATCCTCCTAGGCTATTTTTGGCGTGTCGCATGTCCTCGATCCCAGAGAAATGAAAAATGTCGAGCGCCCAAACTTTTGTGATGACGTCGTGCCTAAGTAAATGAACTCCCCGGAGCACGCGATTGGTCAAATAGCCTCGGCAACAAACCTCTCTTTAATATGTTTTGATTTCTACGATCGGACTACGATCGATAGCGACAAATAAACAGTGCCAAAAATGCTCCCATTTGGTAATAAATTGCCCTATTTTGGAAACGGGGATCGTTTTCTGGTTAAGGGGGTTCGCTGGCAAAAGGGGGGTTCGCTGAAAAAGGGGGATTCGCCCGAACCCCTAAACCCCCCCCCCCCTGGCTACGGGCCTGTTGGTTGGATGGTTGAAGGGGTCTAGCTATC